>NC_090739.1:47858631-47863631 GCF_036898095.1 Palaemon carinicauda
GTTTTTAGCGTCACTTTACCTTAGAAACTCCAGCGCAGGTGTTGTTCGTCTTCGCTACGCAGAGAGGAGAGAGGAGACGGACGGACGGCGAGGAGGTAGAGAGGTTAACTACGATAAACGTAACACTACCGTAACTTATTCTAACTTACACTAAGTGAACTTTAACATAACTTAGCTTATTTTTTTTTTTTATTTTTATATTTTATATTTTTTTTTACATTTTCTTTTTTTCTTTTTGATGATTACGTAATTTTAATCACTATCACTTACATTTAAAATTGACTGAATTTCTTTTGCTTCACTCTTTTCCGTTTTCTGTGTTTCACTTTCTTCCTCTTCACTCTTTGCCGTTTTCTTCGGTTCACTTACATCCTCTTCATCGCGAGTTCGCTTCGCAGTTTTTTTAAAGAAAGCATCGATAGATAATTGCTTCGTACGGCTTTTCAGAATGTTTCGAAAGTGCGTTAGGCAAACATCATCGAATTGAGAAACTACACGACAAACCTGCAATTTCTTTGGATGGTATTTGTCGATGAAGTCGACCACGTCTTGATATTTTCCTAACACCTCTTTTATTTGCGCTGAACCTAACACATGTTCTACCTCCTCGCTCTCTTCCTCGTCATCACTCATGTGCTCCGACATAGCATGGAGTTCCTTGAGCTCATCCGTCGTCAGTTCGTCGTGATGTTCGGCGACGAGTTCCGTAACGTCATCTGCGTTGACCTCCAGACCCATGGACTTGCCAAGGGAGACTATTTCCTCTACGGCTTCCGCTGCACCGACCACGGGATCAGGTTCGGGGTCAAAACCCTCGAAATCTCGGGGAGAAACTGCATCAGGCCACAGCTTCTTCCATGCAGAATTGAGGGTCCGTCGAGTTAATCCCACCCAAGCCTGATCAATGATCTTTAAGCAGTGCACGATATTGAAGTGGCCCCTCCAAAATTCACGCAAAGTTAAGTTGGTGCTTTGCGTGACATTAAAGCACTGCTTGAATAAGTGCTTGGTGTACAGCTTCTTAAAATTAGAGATGACTTGCTGGTCCATGGGCTGGAGGATAGAGGTGGTATTTGGTGGAAGATACAGCACCTTTATGAACTTGAATTCATCGAAGATATCATCTTCAAGTCCGGGGGGGTGAGCGGGTGCATTGTCAAGGCATAGCAGGCACTTTAAAGGCAATTTCTGCTCATGAAGATACTTCTTCACAGAAGGACCGAAAACTTGGTTTACCCATTGCACAAAGAATTGCCTAGTGACCCAGGCCTTCGAGTTGGATCGCCAGAAAACATGAAGCTGATCCTTATCGACGTTGTGTGCTTTAAAGGCCCTAGGGTTCTCCGAATGGTAAACAAGCAAGGGCTTGACTTTAAAGTCCCCTCTAGCGTTGGCACATAGAGCAAGAGTCAACCGATCCTTCATTGGCTTATGCCCAGGCAATTTCTTCTCTTCAGCAGTGATGTAGGTTCGACTCGGCATCTTCTTCCAAAACAGCCCGGTTTCATCACAATTGAACACCTGCTGCTCTACGTAGCCTTCTTCCTTTACGATATTTTCGAATTTCTTAACAAAGTCAGTTGCAGCCTTTGTGTCCGCACTAGCAGCCTCTCCGTGGCGAACAACTGAATGAATCCCGGACCGTTTCTTAAATTTCTCGAACCAGCCACGAGATGCCTTGAAATCATCTGAGGAAGGCTCGGTTGAACTCTCCCCAGCATCACCCCCAGAGCTCTCCTCCTTCAAGTCCGTAAAGATGGCGTGCGCCTTCTCGCAGATAACGGTTTCGGTGATGGTGTCGCCAACGATCTCTCTATCCTTAATCCACACTAGTAGAAGTCGTTCCATCTCTTCTATGATAGGGGTACGGCGTTTGGAAATTATAGTGATCCCCTTAGAAGGTTTCACTGCTTTAATAGCTTCCTTCTGTTTAAGGATTGTCGAGATCGTCGACATATTACGGCCATACTGTTTAGCAAGTTCACTCACGCGGATGCCACGCTCATGTTTTTCAATAATTTCCTGCTTAATTTCTATAGAAAGCATTTCCTTCTTCCTTTTCTCACCACTACCACTACCACTGGCAAAACTAAGCCTTTTTGGACCCATGATTTACGTAAATTATCGTTAATGGATGCACGTAAAAAATCACGATTAATTCACAGTTAATATCAGAACGCAAAGAGCACAACCGCAAGAAGCCGACGAGAACAGAGGACTGACCCAAGCCGCGCTAATTGAGCGTCCCTCCGAGGTCGATGTGCTGCCTTCTATCGGCGGAAATAAAAAACACTTCAGGCGCTATGAGCACCGACTACGCGTACGAGTATTGTTTACTTCGGGTGTCGAAAAAAACATTCGGGTGTAGAGTCGGAACGTGTTCGAATTGTACTTCGCGTGTCGAAAAATTCGGATACAACCGGTACGACAAAAATTGCTACTTCGTGTGTCGAAATAAAATTCGGGTGTAGAGTCAAAAATTTGCTCGAATTTTACTTCGGATGTTGGAAAATTCGGATGTAGATACGTTCGTGTGTAGAGGTTCCACTGTATATATATATATATATATATATATATATGTATGTATATATATATATATATATATATATATATATATATATATATATATATATATATATATATATATATATATATATATAGGCGAAAGAGGATATGTTGATATAATTTATATACATATTTGTATATATATATATATATATATATATATATATATATATATATATATATATATATATATATATCCCTACATCATTCGCAGAATAATACATACATATATATATATATATATATATATATATATATATATATATATGTATATATACATATATGAATATATATGTATATATATATATATACTTATATATATAATTCATATTTATGTATGTTTATATACAGTGATACCTCGGTCGTCGAACGACTCTAAATTCGAACAAATCGGAGTTCGACTGAAAAATCTCGAGTAATTTTTGCTGCGGTGTTCGAACAAAAAATCGGAACTCGAACAGCCGAACGCGTGGCCGAGTGAGCCAAACGCGTGGCCGAGTGAGATGAGTGGCCATCTCGGCTACTCTCGCTTGGTCGGGTAGCATCATTTCAAGAGACATCGTCAGTCCGACAACACGTGTTAAGAATTTATTGTGATTTAGTGCGTTTTATTGTCTTTTTTTGCCGATAATAATGGGCCCCAAAAAAGTTAGTGATAAGGAGAAGGATAAGAGGAAAACAGTGAGAACAACAATCGAGTTGAAGAAGGAAATTATTGCGAAATATGAGAATGGTGTACGAGTGTCTGATCTAGCCTTACAGTATGGCATGGCGAAGTAGACCATTTCGACCTTTTTGAAAAATAAGGAAGTGATAAAGAAAGCTAATGTTGCACAGGGAATGACAGCAATTAGTAAGAAAAGACCACAAGTAATTGAGGAAATGGAAAAGTTGCTCCTTATATTTATTAAAGAAAAGCAGTTGGCCGGGGAAAGTATGAGTGAAGCTTTCATTTGCGAGAAAGCTCTTCATATTTATGAAGAATTGGTGAAGAAAAGTGCCAGTACTAATGAAAGTGATTTGTCATTTACTTTTAAAGCAAGCAGGGGCTGGTTCGAGAAATTCCGGAACAGAACTGGTATTCACCGTGTGACTAGGCATGGGGAGGCAGCCAGTTCAGATTAGGCGGCGGCTGAAAAATACGTTGGCGAATTCGACCGATACATTAAGGAACAAAATTTGATCCCGCAGCAAGTCTTCAATTGCGATGAGACCGGGTTATTTGGGAAGAAAATGCCGGCCAATACCTACATTACCAAGGATGAGACGAAGATGCCAGGTCTCAAGCCAATGAAAGATAGACTGACGTTGCTGTTGTGCGCCAATGCCAGTGGCAATTGCAAGATTAAACCCTTGTTAGTGTACCATTCGGACAACCCCCCGGTCTTCAAAAGAAACAATATCTTGAAAAGTGTACTATCAGTTATGTGGCGCGCTAACACTAAATCTTGGATCACAACACAATTCTTTAGTGAGTGGATCAACGAAGTGTTTCCCCCCAGGTTAAGGCATACCTAACTGAAAAGAACTTGCCATTGAACTGTCTTCTGGTGATGGACAATGCTCCTGCACTCCCTCCAGGTCTAGAGGAAGACTTAAAAGAAGAGTACAGTTTTATCAAGATTAAATTCCTGCCCCCCAACACTACTCCCATACTCCAGCCCATGGACCAACAGGTTATTTCAAACTTTTAAACTGTATACCAAGGTTCTTTTCCGAAAGTGTTTGGAGGTGACTAGTGATACACAGTTGACCTTAAAGGAATTCTGGAACGATCACTTCAGCATCCTCAACTGTGTGAACATGATTGACCAAGCTTGCGTGGTGTGACTTATAGGACATTGAACTCTGCTTGGAGAAAGCTGTGGCCATCATGTGTAACAGAGAGGGAATTTGAGGGTTTCCAATGAGAGGCAGGTTAAAGCACTGCTACTGTTATTTCTGAGGACACTGTTGTCGTTGATGAAATTGTTGGCATGGGCAGGAGTATGGGGCTTGAGGTCAACAGGGAAGACATTGATGAACTTGTTGATAGCCACTCTACTGAGTTGACCATTGAAGAATTGTTGGACCTGCAACAACAACAGCAGCAGGATTTGATTGGGGAGCTGGACTCCTCAGAAGATGAGGATGTAAGAGAGGAGGTTCCGAGTTCAGTGATAAATAACGTGTTCGAAGTGGGGAGAGTTGCAGGCTTTTGTGGAAAAATATCACCCAGAAACAGCAGTAGCAAACTGGCCAGTGAATATCTTTAATGATAATGTTATGTCTCACTTTAGAAGAATAGTGCAGAAGAGAAAGAAGCAGCGGACAATTGACATGCTTTTCATAAAAGAAAAGAGAGCTGCTACATCCCAGCCTGATTCCCCTCCAAAGAAGAGAAACAGAAGAGAAAAAACCCCTGAAGGAGATTTGCCCGACCTTTTACTGGAGAG
>NC_090739.1:47868631-47891131 GCF_036898095.1 Palaemon carinicauda
ATTTATGAAATCTCGACTCGGGCAAAGAAGAAGAAGCATATCCCCATCAAAAAGAGAGATGGATCTGTTATAATAACAAAAGATGAAGAAAGACAACGTTGGATGGAACACTTTAGCGAAGTCATGAATAGGAAATAGGAAGGGAATAATTTGAATCATAAACCTGAAGCTGATGAAGACCTTGATGTGCCAATGAATGAATTCAGTGTGTTTGAAGTCGAAGCTAACCTCATTACATTAAAGAGACTGAAACCCCTGGATACGATGAAATAACTGCCGAAATGATACTGGCCGGAAATGAAGTAACTCCCAGACGACTTACAAGGTTATTTTGTAGAATGTGGCATGAAGAGGCAAAACCTGATGAATAGGAGTTAGGAGTGTTGTTGAAAATGGCAAAAAAAAAGGAGACCTGACTGATTGCAATAATTACAGAGGCATAACACTTACGTCAGTTGTTATGAAATAAAGTATGCTTATTCTAAAGAGACTGGAGAGAAAGATTGATCAGAAGCTGAGAGATGAACAAGCAGGATTTAGGAAAGGTAGAAGTTGCACTGACCAAATTTTCATTTTCAGACATGTTGCACAGCAATGCATAGAATATAGAAATCCAAATTTAATGGCATTTGTGGACTATGAAAAAGCCTTTGATAGTGTGCACCGACTAATTTTCTGGAGTCCTGCGTTGTTATGGAATTCCTTTTAAATATGTAAATTTGATTTTCTGTTCATGAGCATTGCAAGTGCAAAGTTAATGTCTTATCAAATAAATTTCCAGTGAACAGTGGAGTACTCTAAGGGAATGTGTTGTCACCTATGTTGTTTATTCCCCTCATAGATTTTTTAATGCGTAGAACAGTCGGAGATGGTTGAGAAGGATTGGACTGGATTGATTATAGGAATTTAGCAGACCTAAAGTATGCTGATAATGCTGTCCTTCTTAGCGGAACACCACAGGATTTGCAATGCTTGCTTACCAGAATGCATGAAATATTACAGGAGGTTAGGCTGAAGATAAATAGCAGAAAGACAGAGATGATGAGAGCGGAGTGTGCAATGGAAGAGGAAATATCATTGGAAGAAGAAAGGATTAATGACGTAGAATCATTTAAGTATTTAGGAAGTAGGATCTCCAATACAGGGTCTTTAGAAAAATAGTTCAGTGAAAGATTGAGAAAAGCATATCAGACAATGGCTAGGTTAAGTAAAATTTGGAAATCAAATCGTCTTAAATTACATATAAAAATCAGACTATATATCAGTTTAGTGAGATCGGTGTTACTGTATGGACATGAGTCATGGTATGACAATGAAACAATCTCCAATTGATTTAGTGGATTTGAGAACAAAGCCCCTAGAAAGATCTTGGAAGATTAATGGCAGGACAGGATTAGAAACGAAAGTATAAGAGAGATTACTCGAGCGCCATATGTGGATGAGATCATGATGAGGGGTAGATAGAGATAGTTTGGGCATGCTTTTCGCACTCCCCAAGAGAGATTAGTTCACCAAACGTTCAGCTGGGCTTCACAAGGAACTAGAAGATTTTTTAAGACCCAGGCCTACATGGCTGAGGAATATGAAACGCGAAGTAGGAGATGATGAATGGAGAAGTATTAAATTAAATGCTCAAGAGAGAGACAACTGACGAATTCTAACCGAGGCCCTTAGCGTCAATAGGCGTAGGAGATTATATATATATGTATATATATATATATATATATATATATATATATATATATATATATATATATATACATATATATATATATATATATATATATATATATATATATATATATATATATATATATATATTATGGGAAATAACTGCACTAAATCCATGCATATGAATTATAAAACATCAATGTAAATTGGATACATTTTTTATCAATAAACTTGAATTGTTATATCTATAAATATTCATAATTATCATCAAATTACTTTAAATCAACTAATCAATAGTTAAGTCTCATACTTCCGTTTGCAATGAGGGGTATCATGTGATGAGCTTCCACCTCTCTTAAACCAATGGTGGCTGTTACTTATCCGTAAGGTTTCACGTTAATTTTTTTCTTTAAATCACAGTTTCGAATATATTCCAATCTATACATACTATTGAAAATTTACTGTTTTATCTTTGGTTGAAATTTGCGCTAATACATCCGTAAAAGAGTAAAAAAAAATCAAAACTTTATATATGAAGTCGCTTGCGTCCGAAAATAATTTCACGTATTTTAACCTTATGAACACATTATTTCATCATATATCAATCAATAATAAGTAATGAATACTATGTAATTTATATAAAAATTTGGATAATGCTGTTTGGACATGTTACATTCAGTCAAAACATCAACAAGCTGTCAAGTAAAAAAAAAAAAAATGGAGTTACATCCAAATAGGAAAAAAAAAAGAGGAAAACTTTTTAAATGACGAACCTTTCTTTTACAATAACTACCATTTGGCTTGTTTGTGTATAATACAATACTTAAGAGCTATTATTCTAATATTATCTATTTGCCTGCACTTCCTCCCATCCACACAAAACACCCATACCTACACCCGCTTACACAAACTCACAAGTACTCACCAATGTGAGCGTCTATGAAATATGAGAAAACTTTAGACTTCACCATTCAGCCCCCTTAATTCCAAAGAGAACTTTCTTCCAGGCAAGAAGTTTTAATCTGGGCGTTGAGCTTCCTGTTCCTTAAAGAGGGAGGGATGGAATATGGAAAGTGGGACGGGAAAAAGTTAGGCAACTTGTGCATGACCGAATAGGGTGGGGCTTCCACATAGCATAAGTTTGGTTAAGGGGCCCTTCATGCAGAAGGGATTAGGGGCGAGTGGAAGTAGGATTAATATAGTCAAAGTAACACGTGTTGTGATAGGAATTTCTGTCCGTCAGTCTTTTTATGTATATATGTATGTATGTATGTATGTATGTGTTTGACAGTTAGCAAAGTAATGAGAAACTTAATCATCATCATTCCTGTTTTCCTGAGTATAAAATAACTAGTTTAAGCTTCTCTGTCTCGCGGGATTAAAACACTCTTGATGGACCTTGATGCTTAAGGAGGTGCTCACCCAAATGATTTTTTTCCTTGGTTTTGTACAAAGACCGCTAATATCTTACCTCGTTAGTTGTCTGGAATTTAGCAAGTTATAAAAAAGAGGTTATTTTTGCATTTGTTGGAAAATTCTGGTGTTTCTCAGGGTACTGTTCTTTACCTTTCATACTACATACACATGGTATGTGGTTTGGCTTAGAAGTAGATTGAAGACAGTGGCTACTCAAAATCCAGATCTCTGCACTGATTGTGTTTCCTTCACTCTAAACGACTTCTACAATTTTGGATGTGATTCTAGATATCAAATGAGAAACGCATTCGGTCTGTTTCTTCTTCAATTGCAATAAAAAATAGGCATATTGGGAGTCTTAGGGTTTTCGGTGGTCAATCTATTCTGAAGAAATGTTACAATTATTTCATTCTACCTTGTTTCGAGTATTGTCCTCCTGTCTGGACTTCAGTTGCTGAAATCTCATCTTAATTTGTTGGACAAAAACTTGCTGTATAATCTTGCAATTAGTTCTTTATGAATATTGCATAAGTTTTTTTTTTTTTTCTTTTTATAATTCTGACCATTCTTTACATTCAGGTCTTCTCAGACTGGACCATACCGTATGGAGTACTAGGTATCTCTTCTTTATCATGAAGCTCAATACTACACAGTATTCAAGAAATTTTATTCCAGCTGTGACCAGATTGTACAATGAACTTCCTGATCGGGCAATTGATTATGTGGAACTTCAGAAGTTCAAGTTTGACGCTTATGTTTTTATGTTGAACAAGCTGACATAGGTCATACTTAATATATGACAGATCTATTATAACGCTGTTACTGATCTTCAGATATTTTATATTGATTATTCGTTAAATCTCTTGCTGTATATTTATTTCCCTATTTCCTTTCCTCGCTGGGGTATCTTACATTGTTGGAGCCCTTGGGCTTAAAGCAGCCGGCTTTTCCATCTGGGTTGTAGCTTGGATAATAATAATAATAATAATAATAATAATAATAATAATAATAATAATAATAATAATAACTTTTTTTTAATTTGAGTCATGCAGGCAACATTGAATAACAAGAACAAAACAGTAAATGAGAGAGAGAGAGAGAGAGAGAGAGAGAGAGAGAGAGAGAGAGAGAGAGAGAGAGAGAGAGAGAGAGAGAGAGACTTTGTCCAACAAGAAAACTGACCACCCAAACTAATCGTCTCTGACAAGACCATCAATCACCTATAAGAGACAACGTGGCGGCACGATGGTTCTTAATCTGATCCACTGAGTGCGAGACAATGAAAATCCAATAAGATTTTGATCCACAGAGAGATAGAGAGAGAGAGAGAGAGAGAGAGAGAGAGAGAGAGAGAGAGAGAGAGAGAGAGAGAGAGAGAGAGAGAGAGAGAGAGAGAGAGGCTGTAAAAACGGATTACTGGTGGTGTTTAAATTGTAATTCATACAAAAATTTAATAACAGGATTTGAAAGGTGTGGATAATACAATTATACTCTACCATATTGTCACTAATGCCTAAAATTATTTTAACTGAAAAATTAATTTTGCATAATACATCTCTCTCACACACGCACATCTTTCTTTCTTTATATGTATTTGTATATAAACATATACATACATATATGTATATATATATATATATATATATATATATATATATATATATATGTATATATATATATATGTATATATATATATATATATATATATATATATATATATATATATATATATATATATATATTAACGACTATACTTTGTGTGTGTCCCAGATAAAGAATAAGTAAAGCGAAAGTCTTTACAAGAATCAACATTGAGTTTTTGTAGCCTCACCTCGAAATCCCTATCCATACATCTTGCAAGGATGGACTCAGCTTATGGGCCAGATTGTCCAATGAACCTCCGAGCCTGGTAGTTCAATCAGTAAAACTTATATGTATATATATATATATATATATATATAGATAGATAGATAGATAGATAGATAGATATATGTATATGTATATATATGTAAATATATATGTATATATATATATATATATATATATATATATATATATATATATATGTATACATGTATACATATGTAAATATATATATATATATATATATATATATATATATATATATATATATATATATATGTATGTATGTATGTATATATATGTACATATGTATATATATAAATATATATATGTATATATATATATATATATATATATATATGTATATATATGTATATATGTACATGTATGTATATATATATATATATATATATATATATATGTACATATGTATATATATAAATATATATATGTATATATATATATATATATATATATATATATATATATGTATATATATGTATATATGTACATGTATGTATATATATATATATATATATATATATATATATATATATATACAGTATATATATATCCAGGCACTTGCTTTTTATTTTATAGGGGAGATATATAACAAAATTTAGGTAAAGTTCATATCTGCATAATTTAGATACTGCTTAACACTTATGGTTATAAAAAAAAGAAGTTCTGTTAGCTTACGATGGAAGGAGTCACATCCATACACTTATTTAACTTATTTAATTCACATCAAAATTATGAGGCAGGAAAACCTCTAGGCAAAGGTCCTGAATATTACGAAGTTCTTGATATTTTAGTGTCATTATTGGTTATATCTTGAGAGTATGACTTATTTTAGAAAGAACGGTAACATATCTTGAAATGGTAGAATTTGAGCTCTAAATGGCATATCGTCAGTTATTTTGAGTGCTGCCCAC
This sequence comes from Palaemon carinicauda, assembly GCF_036898095.1. NCBI lineage: Eukaryota > Metazoa > Arthropoda > Malacostraca > Decapoda > Palaemonidae > Palaemon > Palaemon carinicauda. The sequence continues at coordinate 47,874,517 of NC_090739.1, forward strand.
TATCGTTAGTCTTAACATATTAGTTTTTGTAATAAGTCTGTTTTCATGAAATTTTCAATTATTATTACCATTTTTATCTCGGATGGGTTTGTGTAATTTCACCCATAGAAATTAATCATACCATTCTTCAATGACATTTTTTTTCTTTTTTTTTTGTAATATCTGAAGTCCCTCATCGCATATTTCACACTCAAACATCCTGTATCTTTTGAATTATGTAACTTGTTTTCCGTTACTCCTCGCAATAATTGTTAGTTCACCTTGTTGCTGCTCTTGACACTTCTGAGGAATTTGACAGATTCTGGCTCAAGTTGCTACTGTTCAAGGTACCTAATTGTTGGTTTCCGATTTATGTTTCCCCTTCATCCTGATGGCTGACGTGTAACTTTCTGGAATTAAAGCTTCCGTTGTCTTCGACGATGGTGTATCTACGCCTCTAGCACATTTTTAGTTTCTGTCTCTCTCTCTCTCTCTCTCTCTCTCTCTCTCTCTCTCTCTCTCTCTCTCTCTCTCTCTCTCTCTCTCTCTCTCTCTCTCGTAACGTTTATTATTAACCCACGGCACTTACATACATTTCTTCATCCATGGCTGATAATTGCATAACTTAAATATACTGAAGTGTGCTTTACCTCATAATTACTCTCATTGTGAAGCTCAGTAGGATTCTTGCTCAAACCTGCTTGGATGAAAGCTTTAACAAGCAGAGAAAAATTGAAATCTTCTGCACTCTTAAGTTGCTTGTTGTTTTATTTATTTAGTATTTCAAACAACCGAACTTTAGTTTTTTATAGGTTGGTATGATGTGCATAGACTTAAAATCATAGATTAAAAAGATCATATTGCGAATGATCGGAAGGGACTTTTTAAAGGAATTATGAGGCATGAGACATGTTATCTGTCTATAAATCTATACATCTGTCTATATATTGTAGCCTATTCCTCTAATTCTGTTAAAAGCGTGTTCTTGAAATGAGTAACAATCATTAATTAAGAAATTTTTATGTTGGAAAATGTGTACAATCTTTTTCTCTTCCGTGTAACGTACTGCTGCTCAAACCTTTAATGCCTGTTTTCTGACGTTAAAATGTTGAGTAATGCCATGTTGATAAGGGCTGCATTTCAGACGTTGTGCCTCCAAGACCTTTAAAAATTTTGAGATTCCCGTTTCTTCTATCAGTGGATTCGAATTTTAAATTTCGAATCCCAATTTGTTTAGAAATATAAATCCCATCATTTTTTCCATCGATTGTTTTCCAAGAGATGTGTCTGCAATTTTCCAAGTTATTGTGATATATTTCTAATTTCTTCGGCGGCTTGATCAGCAAAGGTTTTGATGAGGAAATATAGATAAGAATATATGCACTGCACAAAGGCACTGGGTTAAATGTACTTGCACACCCCCTACGCACCCACTTTCAAAACAACAACATTTGCATTTCGTTTAATCCGGGAAGATTTGCAGATTGGAGATATCGATCGATTATATATTGTTTCTATTTTAAGAACTTAACAGAGCTTGTAATTTTTGTTGGCTTGCATCTGAAATGAAGTCAACAGAATGGAGAACTTCTATGAATTTAAAACCATGGTACAAACAATATTTTATATTTTAAATGGAAAATACCATTGCATTATAATGTTAACCTGCTTTGACTGCACTAAGGTAAAACGAAAGAAAAGAAACTTAATAGAAAAATGATGGAAGAATCTAGGTTACACAAGGCTTTAGAATTTGGGATAATTCACTTCATTCACTGTGGATAAACGTTTTTCGTATCTATCTACGTCTTACTGTACGAATATAATTAAATACCGTGATATATTTCCTTATTGTGTTTAAATGTTTGTCATAGGACTTTTGCAAAACCCGGTGTTCTGCTGTGTTAATTGCACTCAACCACTTCCCTTTTTTGCAAAATAATAGTTTTTATCCATTGTTTTGTAAGATTTTTTTTTCCAGAATTTTATTTGAACACCTTAAAGGATAGCTTAGCACTGCATGTGTAGCAAGATTTTTTTTTCTTTTATTGCATGTGAAAGAAAAGGAAAGGACAGGGAAAAAGTATCCTCAATTAAGGCTGAGGAGGAATTTGAATAAAAGAACAGTGGTTGTCTCGTGTCTCTTATTGTGTTGGGTTTCGTTTCTTTTTCTTTCCCTATCAATGCCCACTAATAATGGACGGATGAAAATTAATAACCTAGCAGACATTAAGAATCTCTTGCAAATGGTTTATTCAAGTCGACATGTATCTTTTCATAGTTTGTATGTTACCTGTCTATTTAGAATTGATATGAATTGCAACTACTGTTACATTTTTCCTTTCTTACCGTTTATTCTTTACTTCTTTCCGTTTCTTTTCTAAGTTAGGCAGCTTTCCCTATTGAATTCCCTGAGATTTTAGCATCTGGTTTGTCAAACAAGGTTGCAGCCTAGATTTGATAATAATGATAATCTTCCTAATATAATAAAGATGAAGTGTCTGAATATATATATATATATATATATATATATATATATATATATATATATATATATATATATATATATATCTTGTCACCCCCCGGGCAGGGGAGAAGTAATACCTCGGTGAGAAGGGTTACCCACAAGAGGTTAAACTCGAAAAGAACAGAAGCAGCAGCAGCGCGAAACATGGTGGTAAATCCCATGACCTCTGAACAAGCAGAATAAAGACAGTAAACTTAAATAATCATGATAATTTCGGAAATGAAACAAATTGGAAAAAGTTGATTTCTTATATGAAGTGAAGCCGTGATTTGTTTAGTTCTCTTATAACCAAAATTTCTTGGAGGAGCAATAAAGAAAGATTGCAGAGTACCCTTCAAAAGACTTATTGATTATTAGATAACAGATAGCACACGCCATTACTGTCTGAACAAAGTCATCTTTCACCATTTCTTACATCCACTTCACAACTTATTTTGATGTTTCAGGAAGAGCTATTTCTGGACGCAGTTTATTTGTCCGAGTGTTTAGAAAATTATCATATGGGTATTTTGAGAATAATTAAGACAGGTCGTTATCTTGTGAGCCAGTTATCATACTTCTTATGTATCATTGAAAAAAAATCATTAATAAACTGAGCCAAATATACTATAACAGATCCTGGAAACAACAAACAAAAATACATTGGAGATTAAATAAAAGCTCCCATATGATAAAAAGATTAAGAAAGTGATTGAATTCTACAAATTCTACAATTGTTTCCCTTTCGTAAATATATCAGTAACTGGCAAATTAATACGTAATAAATTAAAAGCTTGCATCTTTGGGTATGAAATACCACGTGATAACTGTATATGAAATGTATGTTGTGTAGACTGGAAAGTTCATCACACAAAGATTGATGATGTATAAATGAAGAGTAAAGTGAAATTCTGTGAGTAGAGGGATGTTGATTATCGTATAACCTAGAGTGAGGCCACAATGCTATTTTTTTTTTTTTTTTGAGTAACTGACCGTGCAAAAGGCAGATCCTGGAATCTGTCGTCATCAGTCAAAATGGGATTATAAAAGTTGCATTCAGGAGACGGGAGGTGCACTGGAAATCTGACTTCACAGTCGAGTCAACATTACGACTTATTCTTAAGTAAAAGTATGACCAGATTCGCCCACCATAAAAGACTAAGGTCCGAGCTAACGATGACTAACATTTAGAATCCTTTCATTGTGGTGTCAAAAAGTTAATAACTATTGCTAGTCTTTGTACAGTCTTTATTCTGTACTGTATAAATGATCAGGACTGAAATGCTTTCAGCCTAAATAGTTTTCCCCTGATAATTGTTTATATATATATATATATATATATGTATATATATATATATATATATATGTTTATGTATATGTATATATGTGTATATATATATTTATATACATATATATATAATATTTATATACATATATATATATATATATATATCTGTATATATATATATCTATATACATATATATATATATATATATATATATGTATATATATATATATGTATATCAAATCTCTCTCTCTCTCTCTCTCTCTATAGAATGTATTGTTCGTTGATGATTCCAGTCTAATTTCAAGTCCACCCCTCCGATTAGTCTGTTTAGATAGTGACTGAAGGAAACCAGCAAAGATCTTTTACCATCCTGGTTGAAATGAAGACAGCCATCCCAGTAGGCCTATTGAGGATGTAAAAAGGTTCCGTGTAAATTCTATGATATCTGTCGGTACACTTCCTTAGTGTTAAAACAGAATACTTCATATATTGATTATTTTTTTTTATACTAGTGCAGTTGTTTTGGTATATATATATATAATCTCCTTTCTGAGTTGGGGTATGTTAATTTGGTGAAAGGGTTTGTGTATCGCCATGATCAGCAAAACTATACTACTCAGGCTACCCATACCAGATTGGGTTACTGTGAGGGATCAGACAAGTCTCTCACCATCGCCAATCCGCAGTTGGCTAGCGTGGTGAAGAAAACTGGCCAAATTTCAGACATGAATGAAGACATGCCTGAGGCCTTTGTCCCGCATTGTACTAAAAACGGGTGCATTTGCTGGTGTAGTGTGTGTATACAAACATGCATACATACATACATACATACATACATACATTCAAAATTATTTGATATAAATACATGGCAACACTGATATTACCAAACAATTCTTCTTTGCTCAAGGGGTTAACTGCTGCTCTCTAATTGTTCAGTGGCTACTTTCCTCTTGTTATAAGGATATTTTTGTTTTTCTTGTTTTGAACTGAATTAATAGTTATTTATCTATTTATAACAAATAATATCGGCGTCAATGACCTTAGATGTCAGGATGCTAGATAACTCATGATCAATTAATCAATCCTGGTAAGGGTAGGAGAGACTTTTTAGCTATGGTAAGCAGCTCTTCTAGGAGAAGGATACTCCAAAATTAAACCATTTTTCTCTAGTCTTTGGCATTGCCATAGTCTCTGTACCATGGTCTTCCATTGTCTTGGCTTAGAGTTCTCTTGCTTTAGGGTACACTCAGGCACACTCAGGCACACTATTTTATCTTATTTCCGTTCCTCTTCTTTTTATAATTTTTTGTAGTTTATATATGATATATTTATTATAATGTTACTGTTCTTAAAATATTTTATTTTTCTTTGTTTAGTTCTATTGCTTTAGGGTACACTCAGGCACACTATTTTATTTTATTTCCGTTCCTCTTCTTTTTATAATTTTTTGTAGTTTATATATGTATTTATTTTAATGTTACTGTTCTTAAAATATTTTATTTTTCCTTGTTTCCTTTCCTCACTGGGCTATTTTTCCTGTTGGAGCCCCTTGGCTTATAGCACCCTGCTTTTCCAACTAGGGTTTTAGCTTAGCAAGTTATAATAACAACAACAATAATAATAATAATAATATTAATAATAATAATAATAATAATAATAATAATAAGAAAAAAAAATCATGCGTTTTCCCCTTAGAAATAGACGACAAACTAGTCATTACCCCATTTAAACTTTAGGTACCATATAGTGGACGAGACCCTTGTGTTTTAATAGATTCACAATGTTAGTCACTTCATACATGTACTCATAAAGCTCATTAGCAGCGAAATTAAACCATCCCCCCCCCCCCGGCTATTACAAGCTGCGTCATCAACCCTATTCAGTCTACACTCTTGCGTTTCCTGGATATTAGGTTGTTCGTTTTCAATTTGTCTTTCACGTCATATGTCTTATCCATTCTAGACATTACTGTCTTCCAAGTATTTTTGGATTATAGTCCCTTCAGTAACCATTTGTCCTCCATTCCATCCACGTTAGCGAACCACCTCAAATTACTGCGAGCAATCGGTTCACATCCCATTTTTGTCTTGTAATATCTTCTTACACCATATACAATTCGCTACTAGTTGGTTGTTTTAAGAGTTGTTGTGGCCAAGTGGTGACGTCTCTGCCTGGTGATCGCCAAATTCGTTCGTTTCTGTAGTGTCTGCAACCTTACCATCCTTGTGAGTTAAGACTGGGTGGTTTGGGGGAACCTATAAGTCTTCCTGCGTCCTGCTGAGTCATCAGAAGCTTTTGCCTCGCACTCCGTTGTCCTAGCTTATGTAAAGAGTGACCTTAGGCGCTGATTATACGATATGTATCTGGTCAGTCTCTAGGGATATGTCCTGCTTGCTAGGGAAATATCACTCTCCCTTACCTCTGCGATTCATGAGCTGCCTATAAACAATTAAAGGCTTCATTATTAATTCTTTCATTATTTCCTATTGTCCACAACTCGTATCCACAGTGGCATATAATATATATATATATATATATATATATATATATATATATGATTAATAGACAACGTCTTAGCTTCGAAGACAGCTCCTCCTCGGACAAATCTTCATATAGGTAGTTTTCAGGATATCAGCAGGAATACATTTGCTTTTCTCCATTTATTGTTTGGTGTCGACACGTGTTTCGGATCGCTTCGTGACCCTTCTTCAGGACTTCATTGACTTTTGGAAGTACACGTTAATTGTAAATATGTTTATTTATGTATTTAATGTATTTATGTACTTGGAAATGATCTTAAATTTTTCGTATTTATATTTCAAAGAATCTAAAGTTTTCACTTATTATTTTTGTTATTTTTTCCGAATTTTCAAATATTTTTGTATAAAATTTTCACCACTATATCCTTTATATTATATATATGCATATATGTAGTTATATATACAGTATATACATATGTATACATCTATATGCATATGTACATATGAGTATGCGTGTATATATATATATATATATATATGAATATATATATATATATGAATATATATATATATATATATATGTGTGTATATATATATGTATATGTGTATATATATACATATATATATATATATATATATATATACTGTATACAGTATGCAGTATGCAGTGTATATATTATATATGTACTATGTATGTATATCTACCAGTGTATGCATATGTACATATCTATATGTGTATATATGTATATGTAAATATATGTATATATGTATACAGTATGTATATATGATTAGTGAATCATGGGAGGAATTGCAAAAGATGATAAATGATTTGAATAGAGAAAGCGGAAATGTAGGACTGAAAATTAATACGAGTAAAACTTAGTTAATGTTCTATGAAAATGAGAGAAACAACAAATAACAGATTTTCAATGAATATACGGTCACAATAAATATTTACCCTGGATACGAGACCGAAATTAAAAGAAGGATAAGCCTGGGATTGAGAGGTTTTGGTAAACAAAGTGAGATTATGAATAGTAGAATGCAAATTTCTTTAAAAAGAAATGTATTTAATGAGGTGGTCCTAACAGTTTTTACTTACGCATCAGAAACTTGGGACCTTACTAAACCTTAGAACAAGCTAGTTACAAGGAGAGCTATGGAAACAATAATGATGGGACTAACACTAATGGACATGGATACGAGAGCAAACTAAGGTAGAGGTTCTTCTACCAACATTTAAGAAATAAAAACGTATGTAAGCATGGCGTATAATGAGAATGACAGACAATAGATGGACATTAAAAATAACTGAGTGGGTCCTGAGAGATTGCAAAAGAAGTAGGGGAAGGAAGGAAGAGAAGACAATGGATTGCTGAACTAAGAAAGTTTGCGGGTATCGACTGACATAGAAAGACCACAAAGAGACTCAAGTGGAAGGACATGTCAGAAGCCTTTGTTCTGCAGTGAACTAGTAATGGATGATGACATATATACAGTATATATATATATATATATATATGTGTGTGTGTGTGTGTGTACATATACTGTATATGTGTATATATATATATATATATATATATATATATATATATATATTATATATATATATGTGTGTGTGTGTGTGTGTGCGTGTTTGAGTGTGCGTGTGTGTGTTTGTGTATGTGTGCAAACCAAACGCTGAAGCATAAAATAATTTTGTTCAACCTTTTGGATGATTGTTTTGTAAATGACAACAGATTTGAAAAATCTTTTGTAATAGAAATGGGCAAAGTTATAAATATCCAGTTAACTAGGGCTCATTTGTTTTCAGGTATGCGATTTGTATTTTGTACTAAGGATATCATAGGGGATGTTTCATACTTTGATGAAAATACGTTCCGCAAATAAGTAACTGCGCCACTTTGAGGTTTCACTTCATCAGTATTTCCTAAATGATCAACTTATTTATTATATATAACCATGTGCAAGATTCTCCGAAATCTGAAAAATGAAAACGTGCGGAGAAAGCCTTGCAAGTGGAGGTGCTTCAAGGCTTACTAGATATGAGGAAACAGATATTTCAATAGGATTGATGACTTGGTTGGTGGGAACTTGAGTATTCTTGACGAGAATATTGCATAGTTGTAAAAAAAGAGTTATTTACTCTTGTGTAGAATTTCGGAACTACGGCTATGGTAATAAAGGCCGACTGTTCAGTACACATATTTGTTCAAGTGTAGAGGTTAAGTAGGCTGTAAAAAATAGAATTCCATTTCATGCCAATAACGATAATGGACTTGAACTGTTATTGAATAACCTTAGGAATATTGTTTTAGATCAAAATTCACAATAATCTTGTTATACAGTTCTCATATGGCCGATAATCATTACATTATTGTGATGTAAACTAGGCGGAGATTTTTTATTTTCCCAGGCACTCATGTTCATATATGAGCAGCTTCACTTGATGACGCAAAGAAGTTAGAATCAGAACTCAATAGTTTCGTCCCTTTTGTACAACTGCTCGCCTTCAGAATACAGTATATAGTTTTGAGAGGTAGTGGTTATGAACTCGTGTCAAGTTTTCCATGATCAAATGATTTTTTGTATTGATAGTAATCCATCTCTTAAACAAACGACCATTTTTTTCTTTTTTTTTTCTTTCAAGCATCATCATCATCATCATCATCATCATCATTATTATTATTATTATTATTATCATTATTATTATTATTATTATTAGACTTGAATATCAACTGATCCTATTGATCCCACTGATCCTATTTACTGACTGAAAATAGATTTAATATCTGAGCTACAAGGAAACTTGAACTACAGGTTGAGTATTTTCCCATAACCTCGGTTGTATACTTAATCTGAGGGAATAAAATGCATGTGTATCTAGGTGTGACTGGAAAAGGTCGACGAATCTGTAGACAGGCGTTTTATCTAGAAGCCAGTGGGTCATGACGGTGCTAGTTGTGCAACCAAGAATGACCTAGGTTTCACCCACGCCCCAAGTCAGCCTGAATAAATCGCTAAAGAGTATTGATCCCTGTATCCCTAATATCCGTACATATCCCTATGGCAACCGTGCCTGTCCTTTGCAACTTCCTTGAATTATCCGCATTACATCTGTCATGATTTTGTACGTCTATCAAATATCCTGGGTCAATCATCTTCAAATACTAGATCGTATAGAAACTTTTGATGTTTCGATTGAGTCAATATGACTCGCATATATACAATAATTCGGAGACCCTGATCTTTTATAATGTTTATCCAACTTTAGTCTGGGATAAAAATTCTTGTCGGTGGGACCTTGGCTTCAGCACTAAATTTACCTATTACCTTCAGCCTTTCTTAAAATCGCTTGTTTTTAATAATTTTAAGTTATTTCTGTGTCTTCTTTAGCTTTGCATAAAGAAAAATTATTAAGCTTCCATCTGTTCCGTTGTAAAGTTTTCTTGCCGTTTCAAACTACTTTGAAATGCATCATAAATTTTGATGTGTTGGTGATACTAAGTTTTATCTCCTGCTATTTCAATACTGGATTTTTTAGATATAAAAGAGAAGCTTTCACGGGAGTAAATGTCATATATGATTCAGGCTGTTCTATCCATAAGGGACGCAAGTTGTGTTTTTGCACCAGCCGCAAAAGTTTTCTCATTAACAGTAGGGGATATTTTTTTGTCGTTTGCTTGTTTCTCTTTTCGTTCCCCGTATCTCACCTATCGCAATTACACTGAATTTTCTAGGATTGAATATTTTTGAATTGGTAATACTCTAGTCATTAAACTTCTGCAATTAAGCACCATGATATTATCAGCGAATCTTTGATTTTATTGCATAGTTTTTGTGTTTGTTGAGGCAGAGTCCATTTGTCTATCTTAACGATTAAAAGAGAAGGCGATTACCATAAGGAGATAAATGCTGTTCTTAGATAGATCGTCTTTCTGGACTTTAATTAACGATAATGTAAAACAACCATGTCTTATATCCTCCTACTGTTCAAAAGAATACTACTACTACTACTACTACTACTACTACTACTACTACTACTACTACTACTATACTACTACTACTATTATTATTATTTTTATGAAGGGAATACAGTATTTTTCCCTGAGTGCAGTTTCGGATGTGATATATAGTTCACGTTTGGCAAAGAACTTGGATAGCTGTATACGGTAGAGAGAGAGAGAGAGAGAGAGAGAGAGAGAGAGAGAGAGAGAGAGAGAGAGAGAGAGTTTTAAAACATGGATAGGTCTAGCTAATCTTTCCATTCAAATCACTGCCGGCCGAAAAGTATGGCTACTAAGAAAATGAATGAACGTACTTTATACCCCGGGTGGAAGGAAAAGGGCTGTATGTTAACCTTGGCTCTGATGGATTTCCTTGGAATGTTCTCGCTGAATAGATGATGATGAGACTGAATGGAATAGCTGTACTCAGTAAGTTCTGTTTCTCAAGATATCTATCTTAAAAATTTAGTTTATATATTTCAACATAATTTAGTGATTACATTCTTAACTAAATTAGATTCTTAATTTGATCGGCTTTCGTAAATATCTAAATGGGGAAATCCTGTTCTGACATAATGTTGGTTTTTCTTATCCTCAGTGGTGGATATTCTAATTAATATTTGAGCAGTGAATATCCAAGATGAATGCAGGCATGTAATGAAAATAATCAGCTACTTTAGGATAATGATAGTATTAGCTTCATCTGACACAACATTACGGATAATTGTAATACAATTTCATCCTGGACCAAGTATGTTTCCGGGTATGTTATAATTTTCGTCTTGATTTTTTTTTATATCTGTTGTTTAGTGTGAGTGTCACTTACTTTCTTCATACATCTCTGCCCACTACACGGCTTGTTTGTCTGCCGACCCGTTAGTTTGTATAACGCTTACATTAGTGCAACTCCTCATTAATATTATCATAAACTTCTGAGTCAGAAAAGAGAGCCTTCATATTTAGCAGGGTTACTCCACCATTCACACTCTTTCAGGTGACTTCTGCATATGTGACCTTCACCCTGACCTCTGCTGAATAGGTCATATTTATCTTTTCATTGCAATCCACTTTAATTAGGCGAAGGAATTTCAATTAAAAATATCTCTCTCTCTCTCTCTCTCTCTCTCTCTCTCTCTCTCTCTCTCTATATATATATATATATATATATAGGCATATATCTAAATCTATTTATATGTATATTTATTTCACTTATATATATATATATATATATATATATATATATATATATATATATATGTATATATATACATACAATAATCACTTTCTCATTCTATCATATGGATGAATTGCTTAAGGAATATAACTTTCTCAACATTTCTCACCTGCTCCACGTCGAATCCTTTACAGACGTTGCGGCATTTAACTCTATTCGTACCTTACAGGAACTCTTGTATTTCTAGGATATCATTGACCTTCCTTTCCATACAGCACCTAAGCCCTTTGTCCAGTCCTTTTTAGTTTTCATTTCCACCAACATCCTAGTACTCGTTAGTTACTGTATAGGCAATTTTCACCAATCTATAAATGGCAGTTGCACACACACACAGATATATATACAGTATATATATATATATATATATATATATATATATATATATATGTATATATATGTATGTATATACACACACACACATATATATATGTATATATATATATATATATATATATATATGGATATATATACCTATATATATATATATATATATATGTATATATATATATATATATATATATATATATATATATATATATATATATATATATATATATATATATATATATATATATATAGTGTGTGTGTGTGTGTGTACGCGATTGTATACACATTAGAAAGTGTGCTTCGTTTTGTGTACTGTACTGTATATGTGTTCTTATATGAGTTTTTCTAATGATTCAATATTTGTCCACTTATAAAATGGAATAGGTAAAACAGCTTAGATAAATAAGTGAAAACATTCCAAATAGAACAAAGAACCGGGAAAAGTAAACACCAATATGAAACGGAAATTACCATTAGTTCTCTCTCTCTCTCTCTCTCTCTCTCTCTCTCTCTCTCTCTCTCTCTCTCTCTCTGACCTTTCGATCTCCTTACGTCATGCAATTTATTCGGGGTAAAGGAAAGTATGTCATATCGTACTTATATTAATATTCTCTTTTATGAAAAAGAAAACCCCAGACGTGATTAAAAAATCTAAAATACTCTGTGTATCTTATTTCTTAATGAAATTATCATAAAGGAATATCTCAGCCGATCATTGCTTTCATCGATGAAAGATCTTTCTTACATTGTGAAAAAAATATGTAAGGCATTTGGTAACTCACGAACAGCATACATACTTTTAGCCAACAAGGATATATTTTTTATCTTGACCGATAATTATATTCTTTTACCGGACATAATGGATTTTTTCCAGTAATGAGCGGCACACCAAGGCATTATTGAAAACACATAGTTTTGGCGTGAAATCTCTTCTTCTGTTGGCGTAAACACGCACACACATTTAAATATATATATATATATATATATATATATATATTGTTTACCAATATTGTGCATACTGTATCTGCTTCAATGAAGTCGTGATTATGTTGTTTTTAGACTAATACGTCCTTGATAAACTGGTGATTGCTAGACGGGGCTTCTAGTTCCTCTCAATCTAGTTAGTTCCTTTGGTCACTGCAACCTCACCATTCGTGTGAAATAAGGATGAGGTTTTGAGGGTGCCTGCAAGTCTATCTGCTGATTCATCAACAGCCATTGCCTGTCCCTCCTTGGTCCTAGCTTGGGTGGAGAGGGCCTTGGGTCCTGATCATATGTATATATGGTCAATCTCTAGGGCATTGTTCTGTCTGATAGGCCAGTGCCACTTCCCTTGGCCTCTGCCATTCATGAGTGGCCTTTAAACCTATAAGCCTTAAACTCGATTATGAGACCCAAATTGCAAGAGCATTTATATAAAATTCCGAGATTGGATCGTCAAAAGACATATATTCTATCGTCATTACAGACTAAATTGGCGTATAGGCGGTTATATTTGGCTGTGCAAGAAAACTAAAGACAGCGCGAAATGTCTGAAAGGCTAGGTGCTTAAAGCACTAAATTCCTGCTGATTAAAATGGGATTTTGTTGAAATTTTTTAGTTTCCTATTTTTGTAATAATGTCCTTTTCATACCGTCCCTTGTTTTTTCTTCATTTATTTAAGTTTGCTTATATTTCCTGATACCTAGATAAATGCATACATATACTGTATATACATACATTCAGTCTTACGAAGAATATCAGATGGCAATCGAACGTGTTAATAAACACATCGATAAAGATATTGAAGGAATTATTAAAAACTATATATAAAAAACAATTAAACGACGTGTAAAAAGAGAAGACGTATATGATTATCAGGAAAGTGTAATATGATTTCTCCCGAGTTGATTTTGTCCGTGTTCTTTTGGGATTTCCCTAATAATTCTGTTGTAACAGAACATCCTCGAACCGTAATGTCATTGTCGTTCTAGTTTGATTGCTAAGAAATTGTGTTTAGATATATTTATCATTTTATTTTATCATAGATAAGTTTATAAGTTTTAGTGGTAGGATTCATGGGATATCAAAATCATATTATGAATGCTGATACTAGTTCCCTGATATTTAATTTTTTTTCTGAATTTTATACCGTTTTCTTGGATTCTTCACTGTGTTTATATATAACCTAAAAATTTATTTGTATATTTAAATATCTTCCTTCAAAACTACATATCTTAAATTTTTCGATATCTTCCAGAAAAATCATCAAGAATCAGAATGATAAATGAGTGATTTCTGACAATGGTATGCAGCGTAGCAATTGATATCTTCATTAGCAATTAAACACACTATTTGTGGTCATCTCATTTCATAAGAAAATATTTGATTAAGGAAACGTTATATTAACAAATGGCCTGAGATCGTTAGGTTTTTAGCCAAAATTATCAGGGACATAATTGCTGTTATAAACGGTTCTGTGGATCTTGTGGCATATCATGATATTCCGTTGCTTCCACAAATGTAAAGTAAAATCAGTAATTCTCTTGTAACTCACCATTAGATAAATTAAATAATGAGTCTCTCTCTCACTCTCTCTCTCTCTCTCTCTCTCTCTCTCTCTCTCTCTCTCTCTCTCTCTCTCTCTCTCAATCAAAATTGAACTTTTTTATGGGTTTAATACCAGTCACATATTTTGGTCCAAGAAATTGAATTCTCTACCAAATACTTCCATAAACTTATTGTAACGTATCCCTGTAGTCATTGATTTCCTCTTATTTGTTTTCATACTTGTTTTCAAACGAAGTAATTGTTATACAAGGAAGAAATCTAGTTATCGTATAATTTGTAGGTATGAGGTTGGCCAGGGCACCAGCCACCCGTTAAGATACTATAATTAAAGAGTTATGGGTTTCTTTAACTGCCCAGACAGTACTACATTGGATCCTTCTTTCTGGTTACGGTTAATTTTCTCTTTGCCTACACATACACCGAATAGTCTGGTCTATTCGTTACAGATTTCCCGCTGTCTTCTTGCACCTGACAACACTGTGATTATCAAACAATTCTTCTTTACCCAAGGGGTTAACTACTGCACTGTAATTGTTCCGTGTCCACTTTTCTCTTGGTAAGGGTAGAAGAGACCTTTTAGCTATGGTAAGCAGCTCTTCTAAGAGAACACTCCAAAATCAAACCATTGTTCTCTAGTCTTGGGTAGTGTCATAGCCTCTGTACCATGGTCTTCCACTGTGTTGGGTTAGAGTTCTCTTGCTTGAAGGTACACTCGGGCACACTATTCTATCTTATTTCTCTTCCTCTTGTTTTGTTAAAGTTTTTATAGTTTATTTAGGAAATATTTATTTTAATGTTGTTACTGTAATTAAGATATTTTATTTTTCTTGTTTCCTTTCCTGGCTGGGCTATTTTCCCTGTTGGAGCCCTTGGGCTTATAGCATCCTGCTTTTCCAAATAGGGTTGTAGCTTAGTAAGTAATGATGATAATAATAATTATGGAAATAATTACATAATTAAATTACAATTTAAAGATTTTTGCTCATACATCCTTAGCAATCGATATTAGCCAACGGTTATACGAGTATATGCGGCTGAAGAACCTGGTGGAGTAACAAGAACTTTGGGTGTGGAGGAAATATCCCCCTAAATCCATATGAAGTCTCTGGCATCAGGGTGACGGATTGTGTATAAGACGATAGACAAACTATCTCTTCGGCTCCTATTCCTGATGCTTGGCGGTTGATCTTATGGAATTAGTATGGTCCGGGAGGGATCACTTGTCTTAGTTAGATAGGCACTGCACATCACAAGGAACTGGCTATCCTTTGATGAATTTAGCCAATGAATCCTCTATGGATTTAGTCAGTCTATAGAAAGGAAAATGACAGAATGGCCCACAGTCCCAGGTGTAGCAGGATGCTAAGAATATCCTTGTTTATAAATACTAAAGAAAGTTGAAAATTGGTAATTGGAATGTTAGAATTATGAATCAAATAGGGAAGTTGCAGAAAGTGGGGAGTGAATTTATTAAATATAGTTTGGATATCTTGGCCCTAAGTGAATCACGTTGGAAGGGGATTGGTAAAGAAGTCTTAGACCAAGGCAATATATATATATATATATATATATATATGTGTGTGTGTGTGTGTGTGTGTGTGTATCTGCTGAGGAAGGACAGATGGAGTTGAAAGAGAAGGGATAGAAAAGATGATGACACCATGAGCAGAAAATGCATTAACCAAAGGGAGAGGTGTGAATTATAGATTATTACTTGCAAAGTTTAAATCAAAGCAGTGCACTATGAGTATTATACTTTGTCATGCACCCACAAATGATTCCCCCAAAGAAAGAAAAGATGAATACGATGAAGAACTGCAGAGTTTAATAGATGAGATCCCAGACAGAATTGTGAAAATCATGATTGGCGACTTCAATGCTAAAGTTGGAAGGAATAGTCAAGGTATAGAGAATGTGATGGGTGTTGAGGGTCTTGGAGAAGTTGCAAATGAAAATGGGGTACATTTTACAAGTTTTTGTTCAACAAATAACTCTTTTCCAGCACAAGGACTTCACAATGTGGCAATTACAAAAATCACAATTAAGGAAGAATGGTGTGAAATTAAGAACATATATCAGTCAGTTGGTAGTGAAGATTTGGGACGCAGTTACAAGGGGAAAACCATGGATATCAAAAGATACGTGGGATACTATAAAAAGGAGGCAAAGGTAGAAATTGGTTGTTAAAAGTTTCTGAGGGAGTAATGTAAATTACAAGGTAGAGCATGCTAAATATTCCAGT
>NC_090739.1:47896131-47901131 GCF_036898095.1 Palaemon carinicauda
TAGTATGACAATGAAACAATCTCCAGTAGATTCAGTAGATTTGAGAACAAAGCCCTCAGAAGGATATTAGGAGTTAAATGCCAGGAAAGGATTAGAAATGAAACTATGAGATTACTCGAGTGCCATATGTGGATGACATCATGAAGAGTGGTAGATGGAGATGGTATGGACATGCTCTTCGCACTCCCCAACAGAGATTTAGTTCACCAAACTTTTAGGTGGGCTCCACAGGGCACTAGAGTTGGAAGGCACAGGCCTACATGGCTGAGAACTATGAAGCGTAAAGTAGATAATGAATAGGGAGGTAATGAAACAAAAGCTCAAGTTAGAGATTACAGGCAAAATCTAACTGTGGCCCTATGCATCAATATATGTACACACATACATAGTGGGATAGGAAGTTGAGTAAACATCGCTGATATAATGTATTTTATATATACTGCATATACGAGTATATATATATATATATATATATATATATATATATATATATATATATATATATATATATATATATATATATGTGTGTGTGTGTGTGTGTGTGTGTGTGTATAATGAATACAGAAATTCCTTTATTGTATCATAGAAAAGAACGGTGAAAACCAACGGAATAAGGTATTTAACAGACAGCAGATTACGTGTGACATCGGGGAAGGGTAATAGAAATATGGTGGTGGAATAAAAATGTACAAAGCTTTGATAGTTCAAGAGAAGACGAGAGCCTTGAAACTTTGGCTGACAAAAGGCAGGGAAGAGGGTAGGGATATACAGCTTGTAGGGCGAGAGGAAGGAGGATAAAAGACAGGTGGAAAGGCCAAAGAAATGCTCGAATAGAATGGTGTCAGGAAGGGAGTGAATATTCTGTTTATCAAAGGGACCGAAAGGATGCAAAAGACAAAACGGGCACAGTGTATAAAAGACTAAAATAGTGAGACATATGTTTGGAATGTTTGACTATCTCCTGAATGAAGAGAATGACCAGAAAACGAAGGATATTGAGATAATTGATGGATTGATTGAGAACGTACCACCTGAAGAGGTTAAACGGGCCCTAGGGAAAATGAAAAACTGAAAATTCATAGGACCATTAAGAGTAACAAGCGACTGGATTAAAACAGTTAAAGAGCATACCATTCATGAGCTCACTTAGTTAGTAGGTTGGCCAAGGCACCAGCCATACGTTGAGATACTGCCACTAGAGAGTTATTGGGTCCTATGACTGCCAAACAGTACTACAATGGAGCCCTCTTTCTGGTTACAACTCGTCGTTTTTCTTTGCCTACACATACACCGACTAGTCTTGCCTATTCTTTACACACTCTCCCCTTTTTCATACACCTGACAACTCAATATAAGCCAAAAATTTGTCTTCACCTAAGGGGTTAACCATTGCCCTATATATTTCTCAATGGTTACTTTCCACTTGGTAAGGGTAGAAGAGAGACTTTACCTATGGTAAGCAGCCGCTTTAGGAGAAGGAAATTCCAAAATCAAACTATTGCACTCTAGTCTTTGGTAGTGCCATAGCCTCTTACCATGATGGTCATCTACTGTCTTGGGTTAGAGTTCTCTTTTTTAAGTGTACACCCAGGCGCACTATTCTGTTTCCTTAATTCCTTTCCTCACTGGGATATTTAAACTGTTCGGGCACTTGGCCTAATAACATCCTGCTTTTCCAACTAGTGTTGTAACTTACCTAGTAATAATAATAACAAAGGACTGAAAGGAAGAGAAAGGACTAGAAGAGTGGGAAACTTATACTAATACCCTAAAGTGTAGGAAATGCTGAAGCATATGACTGCTAGATCTTGTCATTACAATGTTAGAAAAAGTTCTTGAACAATGAAAGTATTTCGTTACCTTTCTTTATGATATCCAGAATATTCCTATTCCTTATTTACCTTCTTCCTGGGTAATTGTCATTTCTTTGCCTCCTTCTATAGGTTTTTAGTTTATCTTTGCTGTCCTCTTGGATGAATTCCCTCTTTCTTGCCTTGTATAAATAATTCTTTTTTATTTGTCTTATAGAATATCATCCAATTTTATTGACCTCCCTGTGAAATGGTTTCTTCCAGACTATCTTCCATCTTTCTTAGCTTTCTTCCAAATAATTCAACGGCTTTTATTCCATGCAGTCAAGAATATATTCCTCCTCTTTTTCATTTCATCCAAAGCTTGCTTGCTTTTTTTTTTCTTTTACTTTTCTGTGCCCTTTTTCCGAATATTTTTTTTTTCGCATTTCTTTGCCTTCATGTCATGAATATTCTTCTTGTTTTCTTTCTACTGATGATTTAAACTTATTTTCAGGAGTTTCTGTTTTTCTTCGACTGCATGAATAGTTTGTATCTTCATTTGCTCTCTTCTTGGGTTATTTCTATTTTTGTTTATTTATACCAAGGATATTTGTCGTCTCAATTACTTTCTTCTAGGATATATACTGTTTACCACCATTCTTTGTCTTATATCAAAATATTTCTCATACTTTTATCTCTTTTCCAGAATATCTTCCATCCTTTCACCACTCTTTTTAAAAATTATTTATAGTCGTTTTTTCACTATTATTAAACATATTTTTCTCGTGGAATACCTTCCGTATCTCTTGTATTCAACACAATATTGTCTGAATTTCTTGTCTTCTTCCAGAGTATGTTTAATTTTCTATAGCGCTTACTGCCAAATTTATTTATTTTTCATTCTTTTTTTTCATTTACAAAAAAGGAAAAGAAAAAAAAGTTGCCCAGAATACCTTATCTTCAGACATTTTCCGAATCGCCATTTTTGTTAGAGACTTATTCCTCTCTTGTCCTTTTAAGAAATGTTATCACTGTCTCTTTGTCGTCTTTTTACTTATATTTTCCGTCTCTCCTGTCTATACAGAGTGCTTTCCGTTTTCGCGTCTTCTCTAGGATATTAAATTTCATTCATATTTCCCTTTATCGAAACTGGATATTTTGTTTTTGAGGAAAATATATACGCTACATACGTTTTCATTACTCACGCTCTTTTTTTAATGTTCTAAACTTTTAAAATGTATTGTTTGATATGCTTTTTCTCACGATGCCGTTGGTATATTTTGTACAGGTGTTCCCCTTGTTTAGAAACTATATGTTTGGCTTGATTCTCGTAAAATCTCTTCTGGAAGTTATAGATGCTGAATTTGTTATAATTTGATGATAATGTCCCGTAACTGTGATCTCTTAACGAAATTGTTTCGAAGAAATTTCTTCCATGCTCCATGAAAACGAAAATTAGAGGTAGTGTCCACGAAGTGGAAAAGGAGAGGCAGAGTACGAAGATGGAAGAATGCTATATTTGCTACTGACATTTTGAAAGAAGTGCAGGCAGTTCCCTTTCTCTGAAGAATGGTCAATTCATGCTGTATGATCCGAATGAATAGGAGGAGAACGCCGGAGGCAAAAGTGCAATTCATGATATCTATCGGAGCGGCATATACCTTTTTTCTTTAGAAAGAGTATTTTCAATACCTCACCAAGGAAAAAATGCTGGCCCTGCATTTCCATGCATCCTTACCTCAGGAGGTTATTTCTGATTTTTCTAAAAATCTCATTTTCTCGTAAATATTTTATTCCTTCATCTCCAAGAAAAATGTTATTTTTTTTTTTTTTCGGAAGAGAAGAAAATGCTACCTTTCTTCTTGATAAATAGTTGCTGCTGGGTTACGAAAGTAATTTCCTTGCCGGCTGGAACGGAATATTTCGCTTTGTTTATCTGTGGCAGTAGTATGCATTTTACTTGAAAATTTACTCGTTGTTCCACCGAAAAAGAACGTTTGCTACACTTTTTGTTTAAACAAAAGCTTTAATTTTCTTTTCTTTATTAATACATCTTTTACTTAATTTACTCGGTTACGTATTTATTTTTCCTTTTGTGTATATATTAAATAACAAACCGTCTTACAAAACTTATTTTGTGCCTGAATATGTATGAATGGCTCCAGCTGGATCCCTTTCCGAAATTAATCAACCCTGATATATGAAGTGACTGATTGCTGTCTACAATAGAGAATATTTTGCTTCCCTTTTTTGTTGGTGCGAGGGGAACGTTGTCTTTTACAGCAGATTAATTAAGTCCTCATTTTATTATTTTTGTTATAAGGGATTCAGTGGGGGTGCGGGTGCGTGTGCTCGCATGCAGGATTGTGCGTTTCGATATTATATATACACAGCACACACACATATAGTATATATGTCTTTATGTGTATATATATATATATATATATATACTATATATACATATACATATATATATGTATATATATATATATATGTGTGTGTGTGTGTGTATATACACTATATATATATATATATATATATATATATATATATATATATATATACACACATATATATATATATGTATATATATACTGTATATATATATATATATATATATATATGCTTTCTGAGTGGGATGCCTGAACGTGGTGAAGGGGTTCGTCAGGGCTACCCATACAAGGATGGTTTGCTGTAAGTGATGAAACAAAGTCTTCCACATCACCAATCCGCAGTGACCAGCGTAATGATGAAAATTGGCCAAACCACAGACTTGGATCCTTAAGGGAATGTCTAAGGCCTTTGTCCTGCAGTGGACTAAAAACGCCAGCATTTGTTGTTGTTTGTTGTGCATATAACTTACAGTGTTTCATCATCGTCATCATCATCTCCTCCTACGCCTATTGACGCAAATGGCCTCGGTTAGATTTCGCCTGTCGTCCCTATCTTGAGCATTCAATTCAATACGTCTCCATTCATCTTCTATTTTACGCTTCATAGTCCTCAGCCGTGTAGCCTGGGTCTTCCGTCTCTTCTACTGCCTTGTGGAGCCGAGTTGAAGGTTTGGTGAACTGGTTTTGTAGTGTATATATATATATATATATATATATATATATATATATATATATATATATATATATATTGAATAAAGTAGAGCTAAAAAATTTTCAGTATAATCCTATATGTGCTGTATAATGGAATAAAAAA
>NC_090739.1:47906131-47933631 GCF_036898095.1 Palaemon carinicauda
ATAAACGAAATTAAAAATGGATCGGCAGCCGGACCAGATGGAGTTCCAGCGATTTTGTTAAAAAAAACTGCAAACACTATCGCGAAGCCACTTGCAATACTGCTAAGACAGAGTATAGATATGAGCGAGATATATGTTAAACATAAATTAGCTTATATAACCCCTATCTTCAAAAGTGGATCAAGACTAGAGGCAAGCAATTATAGACCTGTTAGTCTAACATCACATATTATGAAAGTGTATGAGAGGGTAATAAAAAAGAAAATAATGAACCATTTGGTCAAAAATAATTTGTTTAATATGGGTCAACACGGTTTCGTACCTGGAAAAAGTACACAGACCCAACTGATAGCTCACTATGAAAACATATACAATAATATGATATATGAAAAAGACACAGATGTGATCTATCTAGATTTTGCAAAAGCCTTTGACAAGGTAGACCATAACATATTGGAGAAAAAAATGAGAAAGCATAATATTGTGGGAAAGATAGGAAAATGGGTAAAAGAATTCCTGCAAAACAGAAAACAGATAGTGGTTGCAAATGACGAGAAATCAGATGAAGCCCAGGTAATATCTGGTGTGCCCCAAGGTACGGTATTAGCTGCACTGCTATTTGTTATTATGATCTCAGACATAGACTGTGATGTTGAAAACTCCGTAGTGAGAAGTTTCGCCGATGACACAAGAATAAGTAGAGAAATTACTTGTGATGAAGATAGGAACTCACTACAAAGAGATCTAAACAAAATATATGAATGGGCGGAGATAAATAGGATGGTATTTAACTCCGATAAATTTGAATCAATAAATTATGGAAACAGAGAAGGAATGGTGTATGCATACAAGGGACCTAATAATGAGACAATCACAAACAAGGAAGCAATTAAAGACCTTGGTGTAATTTTAAATAGGAATATGTTATGCAACGACCAAATAGCAACACTGTTGGCTAAATGTAAAGCAAAAATGGGAATGTTATTCAGACACTTTAAAACAAGAAAAGCTGAACACATGATTATGCTTTACAAAACTTATGTGCGTAGTACACTCGAGTACTGCAATGTGATATGGTACCCACACTACCAAAAGGATATTGCGCAAATAGAGAGTGTACAAAGGTCCTATACTGCTAGAATAGAAGAAGTTAAGGACCTTGATTACTGGGAAAGACTGCAATTTTTAAAACTATACAGTCTAGAAAGGAGAAGAGAACGCTACATGATAATACAAGCATGGAAGCAAATAGAAGGAATTGCTGAAAACATCATGGAGCTTAAAGTATCAGAAAGAGCAAGCCGAGGTAGATTAATAGTGCCAAAAAGCATTCCAGGTAAACTGAGAAAGGCGCACAGGACATTAATCCACAACGCACCAGCATCGATAATGCAGCGACTATTTAATGTGCTGCCAGCTCATCTAAGAAACATATCAGGAGTGAGCGTAGATGCGTTTAAAAATCAGCTCGATAAATACCTAAGATGCATCCCAGACCATCCAAGACTGGAAGATGCAAAATACACTGGAAGATGTATTAGCAACTCTCTGGTGGATATACGAGGTGCCTCACACTGAGGGACCTGGGGGAACCCAAACAAAAAATAAGGCAATAAGGTAAGGTAAGGCTCTCTGGATTGGTGATAGGAATTTAGCAGACCTTGAGTATGCTGATGATGCTGTTCTTGTTAGAAGAACACCACATGATTTACAAGGCTTGCTTACCAGAATGCATGAAATATCATACAAGGTTGGGGTGAAGATAAATAGAAGAAAGACCGAGATGATGAGAACGGAGTATGCAATGGAAGATGAAATATCATTGGAAGGAGAAAGGATTATTGAGGTAGAATCATTTAAGTACTTAGGAACTATGATCTCCAATACAGGGTCTTTAGAATTAGAGTTTAGTGAATGATTGAAGAAAAAGAAAATCCGACAATGGCTAGGTTAAGTAAAATTTGGAAATCAAATCGCCTAAAATTACATATAAAAATCAGACTTTATATTAGTTTAGTGAGATCGGTGTTCGTTTATAGACATCATGCTATGACAATGAAATAATCACCAATAGACTTAGTAGATTTGAGAACAAAGCCCTCAGAAGGATATTGGGAGTTAAATAGCAGGACAGGATTAGAATTGAAACTATAAGAGAGATTACTCGAGTGCCATATGTGGATGAGATCATGATGAGGGGTAGTTGGAGATGGTTTGGGTATGCTCTTCGCACTCCCCAAGAGAGATTAGTTCACCAAACGTTCAGCTGGGCCCCACAAGGCACTAGAAGAGTTGGAGCCCACTCCTACATGGCTGAGGACTATGAAGCGCCAAGTAGGAGATGATGGATGGAGAAGTATTGAATTAAAAGCTCAAGACTGAGACGACTGGCGAAATTTAACCGAGGCCCTTTGCGTCAATATGCATAGGAGAAGATGATGTATATATGCATGTATATATATATATATATATATATATATATATACACACACATATATATATATATATATATATATATATATATATATATATATATATATCAATCAGTAGCACTTGTGATCTTCATTTGTTCAAATATGACCCAAATACCTTTTGATATCGAATTCACTCTTTGTAGGTATTTATGACGAAAAGGAACCTCATTTTATGATAAGGATTCCGGACCATACAAGGATTCGAATCATTACCGAGTCGAAATCAATTTAGCAGTTAAGTTTCATACACATTGGTTGGATATGGAGAGAGATGTGTTGATTCCAACTCTGTCGAACATATTCCCATAGAATTCAGGTTGAGTTCTTAAAATGGGAATCAACCCACAACCACTCTTATACCATTTGTAAGTTTGTGATACATGGCGGTTTTGTGATAATTTTATTACTGACACTTTAGATTTTCATTTATTCACATAAACAAAAACAATATTTTGATATCAAATTCAATTCCTTCTTCCTCGGGATCATAGACCCAAGTGGGAATTCATTTTATTACAGGAATTCGGCAATTAAAGAGAGATAAGTAATATGTACGACCGAGTCGGAATCAACTCTTGTCTCTTTATAATTAGGATAATGGCATGATTTTCTAAAATACCTAGTATCCAAAGAAATATGTTATTAAGTATACTCTGGAAGGAGAAATCTGCCAAACCTATTGTTTATAGGATATTGCTAATTTGAAACGTTAAAAGACTGGTCTCCACGCTATAATGGACTTCAATGATCACCTGGCTCAGTCATTACGGTTATGAGAAGTAAATTGGCGCTTGAGTTCAAAGAGGGATGATGTTTATCAAACTATTTAGTTTGGCTTAATTAATGCATTCATTGAGTTACTTCGCTTTTGTATTTGTATATTAAGGTGAATGTACCATAAGATCTTTCGAAATACAAACAATGACAGTAACCGTCCTTTTGCTATTAAACAAAATTTCTTCTAGCTAACATTATTTAAAGCGTTAAATGTTTTAGACAATTGTTTGTTTCTTTACAGTGATTTTCTTTTTTTTAAATTCCAATTTTATTTGTCTGTTACATGTATAGGCTACCATAGAATTTTCATTCAGCATAAATTAAAATGTATTAAAATAACGTTTATTTATAATATTACCCCGATGGTGGTTTTGCGTTTATAAATTTTTGAAGATTTATATTTTATATACAATTAAATAGAATGAGTATTAACATCAGAAATGAATCTATCAGTGAAAATATAGAATCAGGACGGTATTTAACAAATTCTGATAATGCATATTTTATCAGAGGAAACGTTTTTATTATATTCCGTTTTCGACAGTGAATTTTGCTGCTTGGAATAAAACACTTCGGTGTCCTATAGAAGCAACCACTTACACAGTCTCGGAGTCTCTTGCGAAAAAGTAATTGCTTAATTATTTGTTCTGTTAGTATATAAGAGTATAGGGTTATTCAGATCTTAAAATAAGTTTTATTAATTTTTTTATGTTCCCGCGTTACTTGGTGTTTATTGTTGACCATTGCTTCCGAGTGTTTCCCATTTACTCTCAGCTTAATGACTGCAATTTCAAAATTTATGCCTAGCAATATTTATATAAAAATTTAGTTGTGTAATTTTTTCTCTCTATCCATTAGATATAAGCTGTTATAAATTAACCGGAATGGTTAGTTAATGGAAGTTCCAGGCACTTACCTTTATCTAGAGAAAAGATGGGCTCAAGGAATCAACGGCTTAAAAAGTAGATATTAAAATATTGTTTAAACTTACCAAATACTCTGCGACCGAGCACCCTCTATATCCATAATAAAAAATTTTCTATGTGCAATGGAGAGAGGGAGGAGTAGGCTACACAATGTAAAGTCTGGGAAAAAGTATGTATTTAAAGAGTATCGTACTGCAAGAAGTTTTCTTTACCAGGAAATTCATGCACCTTCTATCTGAAGGGTTCCTGGATGAGGCCTGTGGGTTTTATATGGGATATTACACTTTCATCACTTTTGTAATGAAGAAATACTTTGTATTAACAGCGGTAACGATTACAAACTACTTCATATTCAAGGAAACTAGACCATTATAGGGTGATTTCAGAAGAATGACCTTATTTCATGATCAAATAATTCGTAAGTAAATGTATGAATCAGAATGAGGGAGTGGGTGCTTGAAAGATCAGATTTCCCAGTTTTCTATAATTGTCACGTGACGAAGCCAGACCCATGACTCATGCGCCTGCAGCGATAGCAAAAAAATGGTGACCTGTCAACAGAAGGCTTTTTAGGTTTTTGTTTACAAAAACGAAATAAGTGATTACAGTGCAGCGTGCACTCATGAGTGAAATTGAATTGCGATGCTTCTCCCAAGAACGTCCGAAGATGGCTTAAGCAGTTTGAAGAGAGCGGGTGTCTGTGTAAAGGCAAAAGTCCCGGGCGACCACAAACTTCAGAGGAAGATGTGGAGAGAATCCTTGCTGTGTTTACTCGGAGCCCAAGGAAATCCACACGCCTTGCAAATCGTGAGCTGGGCATTCCTCAACCCCTGGTATGGCAAGTGATTAAAAAACTTGAAACATCGAATAACAATCGCGACCAATTCAATTGATCCTGATGTGCTGCAACGTGTTTGGGAAGAATTTTCATATCGTATTGATGTTGTTCGTGTTGCAAGGGGCCCATATTGAGCACTTGCAACATGTGAAATAAAAATTCTCATATCGTTTTGATGTTGTTTGTGTTGTGTATGGAGAGGGGGGGGGGGGCATATTGAGCGCTTGTAACATGTGAA
Source organism: Palaemon carinicauda (assembly GCF_036898095.1). Taxonomy (NCBI): domain Eukaryota; kingdom Metazoa; phylum Arthropoda; class Malacostraca; order Decapoda; family Palaemonidae; genus Palaemon; species Palaemon carinicauda. The sequence continues at coordinate 47,911,385 of NC_090739.1, forward strand.
GTAAAACTTGACTGTTAGTACAATACTTGTATTGTAAGTTTTATTTTTTGCTATTTTTCCTTCATAAATATATCCTTTTCTTTGAGGTACAAGTAAGTGGTGTAAAAGCCGTTAGTAGGTACCCAGTGTGCGTAATATTGGCTAGATTTCAATATGCTACATTATTAACAATTTGAGTGACGATGAGTATCTATAGTCCTTGCAACTTTTAATTAAAAAGGGTTTTACGATGTTTAATGCATTTTTTTTCTTTAAATTTTTGAGGTGGTGATGTACATATCTTAGCTGGTAACTTTGTTTCTATAATTTCCATCCTAACACGGTGTTATTGTATATATTTTCTCCGTATTGTTAGTCTTCTTTGTGTAATTGCGTCCACGTAGTCGTAATATTATGAAGCGTGCCAAAATGATATTAACCTGATAAGTAAACTTGTTCAGATGAGAGAAAATAATGTGCAAAATAAAAATGAAAAGAAAAATGAAAGCATACAAACTTGATGCTTCAAGGTATGATCCTAGCTTCTTTACACCATATGAATATCAGCACGTACAACGGGCTATGAAGACAGAATTGCAGTTTTTTACTTAATGAAATGAAATAAATTTAATTCCCAGTCATTTGAAATTGGGTTACCTCAGTAGACTGCAGAACAGGTTATCTCCAGAGACACTAAGCAGAAGATGTATTTTATTGCAGCTTGGTATATGATTGGTATTAAATCATTTGACAGTGTTTGCTACTGAGAGCAATTTTTCAGCTGAATAAAGACATGGGTACAACAACATTGCCCATTAGTAAATATATTTAGCCTAAGAAACAAGACCAAGCATGTTGGTTACTTTAGACTATGATGTTTTTGAGTGTAGAAAGAGAAAATAAATCATAAAATGGAGGGAAACTCAAGGTGTTTAATGTCTATTGTTTAGGGTTTTCTTTCCTAGGTCTTGTCTTCATCAAAGCCGTTCTGTAGGACCATAGCTATTATTTTCAGTATGCATATTTGTAAGGGGGGTTATTTTACTGAATCATACTGCATACTTCACATAAATGGATAAATATTCGGTATAACAGCCCTCGGCATATTGATATAAAACTCGACAAGAATTCTTTTTAAATATAACTGCATAGAATATTCATATAACAATACTCCTTATTTAATGTGTTAAACTTATCGAGTGCAATGATTCATTGAATATGAACATTGTAGATAGTTAATGATGAAACTTCAATTCTCCCAGGGGTTCTTACCCAACTTGATAGATATTCACCGAAGAACTTCATTTTCCACTGAGGAGATATAAAATAGAATATGATTTGCGCCAACTGCGTGGTAAACTTTCATTTTAGGAACTAATGATATTGTCTGATAAAGACAATAAATGACATTGCATCAAATAACTCGGTTCTATCTGAAATGTCTGGATAGGTAAGTAGCCTCTATATCCAAGATTGTGAAGTCTTCGCTCAAAACTTATGCCATTAACAACTTGGTGCTACCTGACACTGGAAAGAAATTTGAAAGATGATTATGTAGCATTCATCTCCCATTGGGACGTCTTGGCCTACTTCTTCACAATTCAAATATGTGAGGTCTAATCTCACTACCCATTACACTTATAAACTTTGTGCTACCTGACATTAGGAAGAAATTGTGTGGATGAATAAGCAAAATCGACTCCCCAAGATATGAGGTCCCCATCCACTACATATCCCATCAAAAATTCTTTGCTGCCTTATACTTGAAAAAAGCTATTGAGAATAGTAAGAAATCTGGTCCCGAGATATGAGGTTTAGTGACATTACTTATGACAGTAACAACTCTGGGCTGCCCGACACATGGGAGAAATTTTGGAGATATATAAGTATCCTGCATTGCCCTAGACGTGTAAGATAGACTCACTATCTTTGCAAATAACAATTCTTTACTTCCCACCACCTGAAAGAAACTATGATGATAAGTATGTAGCCTCACTGATCCAAAATGTAAGGTCTATGCCACTATCTATGTTCTGCTTGACACCTGAAAGAAATTGCAGAGATGATCAAGTAGCTCACATCATGTATACCTGGGCTGTGAAATCTATGCCTATTACACTTGTTGTCAACAACTATGTGCAGCCTGATACTTGAAAGAAACTTTTGAGACGACCTATGTGTGATGTCTTTACCCACTTTGTGTCATTGAGGGGTCCTTTCTGCCTATCCCTCGAAAGAAACTGTGGTGAGTTGTACGTAAATTCCTTTGCCCAATATGTGATGTCCTAGTTCACATACTACCTATAACATCGTCAATATTATCTGATGCTGGAAAGAATCTCCTTTTATAGCTATGTACCATACCTTTCCCAAGTTGTGATGTTTTCTTTTTATATTCTTAAGTTCATCTTTGTATTTTCTCATATCTCGATAGTGTTAAAGTACATTTTTATATTTTCCTAGAATTAACTGTTCATATCTTTTTGTATCTTTTCTTAGTTCATTATATTTATTTTTCCCTTTACATTTTTTCACATGTATTATTTTGCTTTCTCTAGGAATAATCATCTATATTGGAGATACTTAAAATTTGTTATCAACTTGAAGATGCTCCCAGTATCTGTAGAAGTTGAAAAAGAAATTGATGTGCTTTCCCAAGCTTCCTTTTCAACCATTGGAGGATGATGCTTTTCTCTAATTCTTATCGTTTTCGTCGATGTCAACTTCGTCATCAAGAAGGGTTTTCTTGAATGAACGATATCAATTTCAATGTCGGAAATGAAAAACCTACTGAAAACGCCGAAAACTAAAATCAAGAAGATTGCTTTTGATATATATAAGAAATTGGAGAAGCCTATCAACTGATCATATACGAGAGATTCGTTCTTTGTAGTTTGGAAGAGTGGATTTTAAGAAAGATATATTTTTAGTTTTGGTTTTAGGTTATATCAGAGATGATTATTTTTCTTACTTTAAATATTTTCAGTAACGTGGTGATTTGGTTCAAGGCTTGTTATTTAACACATTTGGTTTCAATATTTGTTAAAAAAAATTATCTGCCAGATGAATTATTTCTTAACTGGCTGTGTTAAAGAAAGAAATTTCAGAATTTTAATCAACTTGTATGCAAAACTGTCCTGGAAATTAAAAAAACGGCGGTAATCCAATCAATTGATAAGAGTTAAATGAAGTTCTTGCTTCACTCCTGTGTAAAAGGTCAACAGAATATCACGTAACTTTTTTTTAAATGGAAACGGGGAATGTGAAACGTGTCTAAAGTTTCCAATCAATTCGAAAAGGGGGAGAGAATTTTAAGCAGGGATAGTTGGCCCTTAGATTTTTTTTACGATTGTTTATATCCATGGTTTATGGGATTATTATTATTCCAATTTCATAATATTTAAAGAAGGCTAGAGTTTGTTCCTGTAACATTGACCTTCTTTACATGAAGGTTAATATATGTATGAAGGATCATATGCATTTACTCAGGGTTTCAATAACAAATTCATTAATGTTAAATGCTAAGCGAAAGCTGTGTGTACATTAAACTTGAGGATTATTTTCTTTATTCTGTTCTTTATCTTAAAGCTTCTGTATGATTCATAACCCCTGTCAACGAAGTTTAAAAATATTCTTATCTTCGCTTATTAACAAAATATGTTTAAATTGGATGAACACACTTACAGAGAGACCCCCACCACACTATAAATTTTTGATGCATTGTAAAGAAGATATGAAGGCTTGAAGTCAAAGATTAGATCTCTCTCATCATATTGAATCATAATAGATTTCCCCCCAAAATTTAAATAAATATAAGCTACGAGGAATATTTGTATTTTTTATTGACTAAAGAAGAATATTAAAAGTTATTTTTTAGGGTCGAGAGTATCATTTCCAAGGTCATTAGAAGAAAATGTCAAAATTAGCTTATTTTTCTCATTAATTTTAAATGGATTGTAGACTGAATTTTTGCGGAACTCTTTAAAAATTTTTAATGTCAACAACAGTGAGCTTCAATTCAAAATTGGCAATATTCTTTACATCACTAATAATGCGAAATTCCGAAGTGCCAGAGAAATATGAAAAAGGGCGCTCATGGACAAAAGAACTAAACAGAGGAATGCAAAATCCAATATTTATTCCTTAGCAGAGAGCAAAAGTTATGAAGCTAGAGGAATTAGGTAATGTGATTCTACACATGTATTTTGTTACGTCGAAGTTTAAAAAATTAGGTTTTATAAGATATCTAGATGGGACATGCCTTCTACCTAAAACTCACACACACACACACACACACACACACACACACTTAATTGGGCGTTATTTACTATACAGCTCGTTCTCTCTCTTCACTAAATTTAAATATCAAAGCATCCATGATTTTCTTGTTATTATAACTTTTTTTTGCTGCTACACTTTGTTGCTAGTGAAGTTTGCTATCATAAATTAAATGAATGTTTCAGGAACATCATATTAGTTAAACTACGTACATAGGGTTGCGAGTCAGCCACTTTCTAAACTATCTAGGAAATGTTTCGAATCTACCCTGCCCAACGTACCATGTTGAAAGCATAGGTGTTTTAAAGTCTCGATTGCTGTGCAGAAAATGTATTACAACATAGTGTTTCTCTGTAGTTTATAGGTGACGATGTTCTTGGTTAATACGTCCTTTTGAGAATTATTTGTCATTCTTCGCCTTTAATGCTATCGAACTTTTTATATCGGTTATATACCGTTTTGGAAATCTTGATGACAAAAATTTGTATCTAAAGGGAGGGTGTTATGGGAGATGATGTATAAAGAAGGCAAAACATGTGACAGAAAGCTCATTTTGTGTCTCCTTCATAAAACGAAAGAGCTTTAACAAACAAAGGCTGTCGGAGATAAGAAGAGAGAAAGAGTTGTAGTCTAATGGGTTGTTATGCCCAATTTGATGTTGTATGGGTTTTACCTGGAAGTTACCAAGGTCATACGAAATAATGTCATATAACTAAAATAAATCCACAGTATATGGAAATAGGTTGTTTTATTCCTTATGGTTGAAATCAACCCCAAGAATATTTCCTTTTTATGCGCTAACGGTTTCGTGGAATTCTATTAATATTATATAAAGAGACAAGCCTCAATATTAAAGCATAGGGACTTGTTTTTTGAAGGGGGCTCTTAGGGGAAAATGTATCTGCTTCTTGGTTATGAGAGAAGTTAAGAGATTTTCAGAGAAGGGTTACTTGCTTGAGAAATGCTCTCAGTGCCATTGGGAAATAAAAGCCCTAATTGCTTCCTGAGGAGCATGATTGTAGAATTTTCAGAAAATATATATGAACTCACACCTAATAAACAGGTTATTCCTGATAAAACTAATGCTATTTTCATAAAGAGATGTGGGTATTCGATGTACTCGTAAACTGAGTTTTACTAAGTTACTTTCGTGCAATAATGAACCAGGCCTACATTGCCGAGGACTATGGAGCGTGAAGTAGACGATAATGAATGGAGAAGTAATGATTTAAAAGCTCAAGATAGAGACGACTGGCGAAATCTAACCGAGGCCCTTTTCAGATGCTTCTGTTATTTTTTGTTATCAGTTAAAAATGAAACCAGTGAACTTTCTTTGTCATGATGCATTTAAAATTTGTATTGTGAAAAAATATATTTTAAGTCTCAAGGTAGTTCTTAAAATTTCTTTAGTTCAGAAATCTGGCACGAGATTATCGAAGCCGATTCCCAATCAAAGATTGCATAGGTGATTCTTAATGTTTATAAACCTATTAATAAGTGATCATTTCATTTGCGTGCGTTTATTGGAATTAGCTATTCCAACTGTTTGACCAACTAGCGGTTGATTAAATATAGAAAACGTTCAGTTCTTATAATCAATTATCCTCCTGTGATAAGGATGAATAATCCGAGTTCTCTCAGATCTACTTAAATGAGGAATAATATTCCTGTATGCAATCTACTTAATTCTGATTTGAGACTGCTTAAGCTATGTTAAGAGGGAAATTCTCAAGTTGCCAGGTACTCTTTTGCATAACACGAACGGCTCTTCATTTGTATACATATGTGTATGTGCCTTCTGTTTGTAAATGTCATGTACGAAATGTTTGTCCTTCTTTTGGAAGAATACGAAAAACTTTTTTGATGTGTTTTGTGGTCTTTCCACCAAAGAGATTTGAAAATACTTATAGTTTAAATGTTTAGATAAGTGATAAGCTCATCCTATGCTTTTCGTACTTTGGTCGGAAGGGGGACAGAGTTTGGGAATCGCCAGGGCCAGGGGTGTGAAGGAAGGTAGGTCGTGTTGGTCCGCCAACAAGTGGTTGCATCGATGATGAAACTGAGCTGAGAACTTTGTGAATGCGACGCTGTTGCTTCGATTTAAAGGGGATGCAAACATCAGGAGGCGCTTTTGGCATTACTATAATTAGAAGTTATTGACGTCGTTTTATATGTCGCTCTCTCCGAAATCCTCTCCCCGTTAGTAGTTTTTTCCTTTTCAGTGTGTGTGTGTGTGTGTGTGTGTGTGTGAGTCTGTGTGGAAGCCCCGCTTCCTCAGTCACGCTCTTGATGAGGCACCCTTTGCCTTTGTCAGTCCGGTCCTATGGACCTTCTGTTCTTTGTCATCGTGGTAATAGGATGCTCAGTCCTTATTCTCGCCATGCTTTGAATTATTTGGCGGTGGGGCGCGTATCGCGGAATCTCTCTTCCCCTTTTCCGTTTTTTATTCTACGCACGGAATTGGTATCACTTTTTACTTCTATTTGACAGCCTTTTACTTTTAAAATTCCCTGTTGCTTTTTCATGGTTGCTGCTGTTCTGACGCCCTGTGCACTTGAATGTGATTTATATTAAACATATGATGAAAATTCTTATGAGGTAGGCCTTTTTATATCGGAGGCGTTACTGTTATGGTCATAAAGTATGAAAAGCCAAGAATCTCACATTCCGAACCAATGTATGTTATCAAATATGTGAAACAACAAAAATTTTAACAACTAATGAAGTAAAGTCTTTTACAAGTCAAAATGTTTTAAAAAATCCTATGAAAGTGTCCAATTATGAAAAAAAAGATCCATGTTAAACAGGAAAATTATCATGCAAAACTTGCTTCATACAAACCCTCATTCAGGAATAATTGACGTTCTGTTTTGTTCTCTTCCCATTTTATATTTGGTTAATATGTTAATGATATACTGTAATATCTAATAAATCTAACTCATTGATAAACAATGATATTTTCTACTAGCATTTCATTCACAAAGTGAGTTATATTAATTCTTTTTAATTAGATAATAATTTATTTGTGCTTTTTACATCACAGCAACCTATATTGTTTGAATATTTTTACGTAAGTTTTGAATAAATAATACAAAACTTTAAATGAGTAATCCTCTAATCAGGTTTGATTTCTATTCAAACAAGTTTCACTTGAACATAGTTCAGTTGTACTTTTGTTTAATTTTACGAATTTGGATAGCTTAACAGTTAACATTAGTATATCTCAAATATTGATTAAAATTTGTCCCCTTTTTCCATTTTATGTGGCAATGTTTAACACAAATGAGAATTCGTATTCAGAATGTTGTTGCTCTGATCGAGTAAACTTCGATAACTTTTCTCTCTCTCTCTCTCTCTCTCTCTCTCTCTCTCTCTCTCTCTCTCTCTCTCTCTCTCTCTCTCTCTCTCTCTCTCTCTCTCTCTCTCTCTTTTTTTTTTTTTTTTTTTTTTTTGAGAAATTAGCATGTAAAGTACGAGGTCTCCCGATAGTAACGAATTCATTTTGTGCACACAGATACTGTTACCTTATTATTTTGGAATCTGAAATATTCCTAGGTTATCATTTTAATGTTGTGATGTATGTTAAAAACACGCACCATTCTTTTAATTAGTATTAAATCAGGTGTTCAATAGATTTGATAAATACTTTTAATATATCCTAATGTATTTCAGAATGAGAGAATACTTTAACATACATGATAGCCACCTGTTGAGATACTACGACTAGAGAGTTATGGGGTTCTTTGACTGACCAGACAGTCAACATTGGATCTTTATCTCTGGTTACGGTTCACTTTCCCTTTGCCTACACATAAACCGAATAGTCTGGCATATTCTTAACAGATTCTCCTCTCTCCTCATACACCTGACACCACTGAGATTACCAAACAATTCTTCTTCACCCAAGGGGTTAACTACTGTACTGTAATTGTTCAATGGCTACTTTCCTCTTGGTAAGGGTAGAAGAGACTCTTTAGCTATGATAAGCAGCTCTTCTAGGAGAAGGACACTCCAAAATCAAACCAATGTTCTCTAGTTTGTAGTGCCATAGTATCTGTACCATGGTCTTCTCTTGCTTGAAGGTACACTTGGGCATGCTATTCTATCTAATTTCTCTCTTCCTTGTTTTGTTAAAGTTTTTATAGTTTATGTAGGAAATATTTATTTTAATGTTGTTGGTATTCTTAAAATATTTTATTTTTCCTTTTTTCCTTTCCTCACTGAGCTATTTTCCCTGTTGGGGCCCCTGGGCTTATAGCATCCTGTTTTTCCAAATGGAGTTGTAGCTTAGCAAGTAATAATAATAATAAAAATAATAATAATAATAATAATAATAATAATAATAATAATAATAATAGAGCTAGTGAGTTAACTAATAAATGCACATGTGCAACAATTTTGCAATATCAATAACAGTCGAGAGAGATACTTTCTTTGTTTTCAGTAATGTTATTACGTGGCACATGGGACCGACCCCACAGGCTACAATAAATGCATTAAATTGGGATTACCTTTGGTCGATATCTTATTTATAAAAAGAACATGAAAGGACTCTATAGTTGTTGAAAGAGAGCTGTTATTGATGCAAGTAATCTTTTGTTTCCTTGTTTGGCCAGTAGGATTTTTAGAGACCTTAATTTCATGGCTGACGGATCATGAAGTGGTTGGTGACCTTTAGGTGGGGAGTTGACGCAGGTACGCTTCATGATAATTGGTGGAAGTCATTTATATTCGGTCAAGTAACATCAATACGCTGTTATTTTGAATGTGCTTATTTTCATTTTAATGTTTGATGATAAGGTTCTGATGGTATTTTTCTTCGACTGAATTTCATTCTTGATTCAATAATTTTCCTAAGTTTAGAGGTGATTACTAGAGAATGGGCTTTAAAATACAGATAAATTGGTACTGTATTTGCCATAATGATTGACGGTTTAGAAAAAGAGTAGGCGTTTTCATTTTAAACGGGTATGAATTAATCATGCCGCGAGTTCAAATGAAAAAAGAATATCAGTTATTTTTATGAATGTTATTCAATCTCATTCATTATCAGATGATATCTAGAACATGTTGGGTGAAATGTCACTTTTTATGTCATTGTGGCCCAACCAGTTAACCAATTAGAATGTCTGGAACTATTATAAGTCATTGACGTCATTAGTATAATAAAGAATTATTTGTAATTTATACTAAATTTCTAAATAATGATACACGTTTAAACATATCTAACTTTAACGCTTCTTATTCCCACTAGGCATTGGTATCGTAATGACATATCTTTAGGTATATATGAATAACGGGTGAAATACGTATACCATTACACCCAGATATATCTATTTACTTAGATGGAAATGCAATATCGTTGCACGAAGAGTGGACTAAGCACTTAGGTTTCTTTGTTACATATCTTTAAGGAAGAGTAATAAAAACACAAAAACTCTGGGTACACTCTCCTATTCCTTTTTCCTTCCTTCTCTAGAAATTCGCAAATTTCGTAAATTATATTTACTGCTCACAGAAAATTCCTTTGATGTTATTTGTTAATTTTGTAAGATACAATGAAATTCCATTAAAAACAAAATCTTTATAATTTAAGAATGCATCATAATGTAATATTGTAGTATTTATTAATATTCTCTATTATGTTTACTTAGTTTTAGTTCATACTTAGTTTTAACAGTTTTATAATTGTTTTATCTTGGTCATTCCATCGTTCTAACTAATTTATTTTGATTATTTTACCATTAATGAAGGTATATCCAAAGTCAATCCTCAATTCTCAGTGCAGTTACTGAACAGTAGTCCCTCGATTCTGAGAGTTGGTGGTTGCAGATAACAAAGCTAAATCCAATATCATATCGTTGTACTAGAAAAATATATCAATATGTTATTTTTTTTTTTATTACAATTAATTCATTCCCCAGCTCCACACTCCGTTACCTCTCATATTGGCCTATGTTAAATTTCTTACAGTAAATAGAAATAACCTCAAATATCATCTTGTCTATTTCCACATTCCGAGTTATCATGGCAGCTGACGTCGAGAGCAAGTCCATTTTATTTTCTGCAAATTGTTGCTATGCTTTCATGAAAAAGTGTATTACATTTGCATGTTTTTGTGCGAACTGGAGAGAGAGAGAGAGAGAGAGAGAGAGAGAGAGAGAGAGAGAGAGAGAGAGAGAGAGAGAGAGAGAGAGAGAGAGAGAGCATGACTATTATGTACAGGTGTTTTTATTTCTTTGTAAATCAGATAAAAAAAAATTTCTCTTTTTGATGGTTTTCTCTCATAATACTGTTTTGAAATATAACCCTTTTAGTTGACTAAAAAAGGCAATCAACAGCTACATACAAAAGTTATTCACTGAATGAAGAATTTTCTGAAAACACCCTTTATAATTTATACGAAGTTCGTTAGATTTGTAACTTGGCTAGGTGATTATTGTACATCTAATTGCATATTCTAATCTACCATATATTAACATTATAGTGATTTTATTCTACTCTATGAAATACCAACATTTCTCATTTTAATGCCCCTATACAGGATTTAAAAAAAAATGAAACAATTATGAATACTTTTTTTTCAGGTGCTGCGTTTAAAGGTTGGATATCTAAATACTGAATTGCAATTACAATGAAGAGCTGGGTAAAAGTTTCATTAACAAATGCATTCACTATTTTTCTTTGCTCAATAAGGCAGATATGAAAATATATTTCTATACAAATTATTATTATTTTTATTTTTATTATTATTATTATTATTATTATTATTATTATTATTATTATTATTATTATTATTATCATTATTATTGATGATGATGAAGTACCTTAATGGAATAGTGAAGATTTGTAACACGTTGAGATGACTGTCTTACTAGATAATTGCCTATTCAATCTTTACATATACATAAACATTCCTATTACAGATAAAGATATTAGAAGTGCCAAGGTGGATATAGATTACTGATATGATGAGAGACAAGTTTTAGATGATATGAGTAGGCTACCTATAAGGAGAGATGAGGGAAGGGAGTGAAGAAGCATTTGGGGGAATCTATTAGTGGTAGAATGTCAAGAAGGAGAGAGGCAATAAAGGGTGTTATAATGTGAGGGAAGTTTTAGAGATAGATTTGGGTGATGCTTTTGATAGTATTAGATTTTTGGTTTACAAGTTCAGATAACCAATTGTGTAAATCAATTATTTGTAATGCTCTAACTTGGAGTTCTTTAGGTAAGCGACTTCAATAGTTTTAGGAGTAATAGTCAAAATATTAAATCGTATGGATGGCTTGCAAAAATATAATTTTATTATATATTTAAAGATTATACAAATCTTACAAATTTATCACTTAGGACATGCATATAAAACTGTATCAAGCAGTAGTTTCACTTAACATTATATAATCACATAATTTACATCACAATCCACCCTCATCATGAGAAATTAAAAAGTACACTTTTCTATTAAAGAAAATCAAAAGACGCTTATGTGTGCTATATGTAGAGCACGGGTCCAAATGATATAATTGGTTCCTATCAAATGATATAGTAACTCTTCATTTCGTTAACAGCAAGTTAAGTTAAAGTTTAGGCTACTGCGTAGTTATCCCGAGTGGATATACAGTGATTATACAGTGATACTTGATTTTGTTAAAGCAATTCATTCAAAATTGCACTGGGCTTAAACAGTAATTAACACTTCAGTTCCTTAAGAATGGTTCACAATCAAATCAAAGAATTATATTATCTGAGATCAGAAATGTTGAAGAGAACAGATATATCAGAGCCTGAGTTAAGCATAACTTTTATCTACCTTCAGCAGGACTGTTTTGTAAGAGTGAGCTATCAGGTTGTAACTGAGAGTCGAAGTGAATGCAACTAACTTTATTTCAGCAGATAGCAAGATTCTATAGAACAGGTTCAGAACAAGGTCACAAAAGTTTAAACGAAATAATTCATAAACAGTTTCTGTTATCAGTGAGGTGTAGAGCAAGATATACAATAAAAACAAAATACTGTTTCAGTGTACACTCGTGTGTGAAACATGTGAGGTACATGGCTGCCTCCTAAAAACACATATATGTGAAATTGGGTGCCCTGCTATTGAGAGGTGTACTGTTGGCAGGTCGTCTTGTAGGAGATACGCAGATTCTAATTTTCTTTGCCCCGAATGTTTATCAAGAAAGCCTTTGGATTGCGACGGATCACGAGGAAGGGGCCCGTGTAAGGGGGCATTAGTGGTGGCTTGCAAGTGTCGTTGAGCAAGAAAACGTGCATTGCAGAGTGCAAATCTGTCGGTATGTGTTGCTTAGCTTGGGGCTTGTAAGTCTTGCGGAATGGAATAAATTTTCCCACGACCTGACGTAGTCACTGGAGAATGTCGGAGGAGTAGGCAGACGTGAAAAATTCTGTAGGGATAACCAACGGGTGATTATACACCATTTCAGCTGCCGAGACATATTTAGGAGTGGTCCTTAGACCCAAGAGGACCCAGGGAAGCTGGGTAAACCATTTGGAGTGCCTGCACCGGGACATCAAAGCTGTTTTGAGGGTGCGATGAAAATGTTCAACCATTCCGTTGGCAGCAGTGCTTTAGGTGGTTGTCTGATGTAGGGTGATTCCATGGAGATTGGCTAATGATCTTCACAATTGAGAGGTGAAGATGGTACCCTTGTCAGAAGTAATATGCTCAGGGATACCAAATCTTGCTATCTGCCCTTAGAGTGTACTGCAGTTGTACATGAGGCTAACATTGTAGTTTCCATGGAAATGGCTTCAGACCAACAAGTGGAGCGATTGATGATGGCAAACAGGTAACAATTTCTTTGTGATGTGGGTAGGGGACCTATTACATTGACGTGAATGTGGGCAAAACGTCAATGAGGTTGAGGAAAGGTGCCCATTTCTGAATCTGTGCCAATGTACTTTTGAAGTTTGGCATGAAGTACAGGCGCTATCCAAATATTTAGCATACTTAGTAATGCCATGACAAATAAACTTCTTCTTCAGTAGCTGTGCAGATCGGTGTGAGGGATGTGAAAGACCATGAATGAAATCAAACTCCCGTTGTTGCATTGGAGCAGGCATCCATGGTCGTGGTCTACTGGTACTGATGACACAGAGGAGGGGGGTATTGAAGTTGTCGAGAGCGATGTCTTACCAACAGAAGGATGTGCAGGATGTCCTACATGTTGGGTACTGGATCTTTTCATAGCGTTTCTTCCAAGACGTTGCAATTCAATCCTAGGTTAATGGCAGCCAATGTGTTTCTTGATGTGGCATCGGCAACGTGATTGATTTACCTAGGGGTATGTTGAAGAGTGCAATTGTATTCAGCCATGGTGGAAACATGTAGGTGTTGATGGGCGGACCAGGCGTTGGACTGTCGAGTGAAGGCATACACCAGAGGCATGTGGTCCCTGTGAATGATGAAAAGCGTACCCTCTAAGAAGTGGCAAAAGTGTCGGACAGCCAGATTCACTGCCAGCAATTCGCGGTCAAAGGTAGAGTAGCCGGATTCCACCTTTGACAGTATTCTAATGAAGAAAACCATTGGGTGGGGCAAACTGTTGACCCCCTGCTCAAGCACTGTTCCAGTAGGGATGTGTTTGGCATTGGTAGAGAGAAGGAGAGGGGCATGTTGCATGGGAAACGGGAGAGTAGCAGTGGTTGATAGAGTATTCTTTGTGTTGCAGAAGGCACTTCTTGAAGGGGACCACATTTCAGGTCTTTTTGCTTATCCTTGAGGGAGGCGTACATGGGAAGCGAGAATGGCGGCGATGGCTGGCATGAAACGGTGATAATAGTTAAACATGCCCAATAATTCTTGCAGTGCTTTGACGGTTGCGGGCGTGGGGAATTTCTGAATGGCTACTACCTTCTCAGGGAGCGGGAGGACTCGTTCAGTAGTGATGTGTTTCCCTAAGAACAATACTTTGTTGGCACCGAAGGTACTCTTGCACCGGACTTCAAGGCTGTTCTGTTGTAGGCAATTGCGCAGCATCGGTAGGTGATGTAAGTGCTCCTCTTTGGAGGAAGAGAACAAAACATGTTGTCCACGTAACATACATAGAAGGGGCGGTCCTCTAAGATGCCGTCCATGAAGTGTTTAAAAGGGGTCCCAGCATTAAAAAGGAAAAAAACAGGATTTATTGAAAGTGTATATACCTAAGAGGGTGGTGATGGAGGCATTGGAGATGTGTTCTGTGTTCATGAACACCTGATAATACCCCTTTAGGAGGTTGAGTGTGGAGAAAACCTTCATTTTGTGCAAGTAACAGGTCAGGTCGGCGATGTTTGGGAGGGGTTAATGATCTGGTTTTGTCTACATATTCAGCCGCCTGTAACCCCCACATGAACGCAGAGAGCCCTCTTTTTTCAGGACAGTGTCTATGGGCGACGACCATGGGGTTAAGGCCTTTTGGCAAAGCCCCTTTTCTTCCATTTTGGTGGTCGTTTGTTTAGCGCCTGCCAAATGATCCAGTGCTAGACACCTGAATCTGGCAAACATTGGGGCCCCTGTTGTCTTGATATGGTGATAAATACCGTTTGTGGTGGGAACCGTGGATGTTTGGAGAATTTATGGACGGAAAACTTCTGGGTACGATGTAAGGAGTAGGACGTAGGTATCCCATCCGTGGGTGCGGTGATGTGGCGAGCGAGATCGGATGGCGTGGATTGAAGAGGTGTGGACGAGTAAGGGTCTGTGTTGACTAACCGTCGGTGAGCGACATCGACCAGGAGATGGAAATCTGAGAAAATCCGCACCGAGAAATGGGAATGTGACATCAACAGCGAGAAACTTTCAATTATATTTGGTGCTTCTAAACGATAATGTGAGGTTTTCATAACTGTTGGTGGATATTGCAGATCCGTGGGCAGTTACCAGGTGGCCGTCGTCAGACTTAGACTATGTCGTGTCCTGGAGAGTGGCCTTGGCAGAAGAGAGTGCCAGGCACCTGTGTCTACCAAAAATCTCACGCCCATACCTACATCATATAAAAAGAAAAGATTAGTGGTAGGGGAGGCCACTGCCACAGGTGATGGCCTACTTGAATGTTTTTTGGCCATAGACAACTTTTCGCACATTTCATCGCAGAACCCCTGAATCTGGAGTGGTGGTAGCTTAACTGCAGCTGATGGGCATCATTAAGTGGCTGTAGAGGTCATGGGTTAGGGAATGAACGAATGGTGGATGTGGGTGGCTTTGTCACTGCTCCGGTACGTTACAGGATGGACATCTGTGTCCTACTGCATCCACGTCAGCTTTGGTCGATGTCGAGTAGTTTTCCACTTAGTCAGGAGTTTCAGCGTTGATGGAGGTCTTAAAGGTGGTGAAGTGGCTGTCCATAAGGGTGTTGATTTTGGTCATCAGGCCCTTAATGGGCAACATATCAGCATTGGGTATGGCAGTGCGTACAGATTCAAGTAAGCATTGTACCCAAAGTGCGCAAAGTAGTTTTACGTCACGAGGAGAGCCATGTGTGGCAGGTTGCAGGCAAACGATACTTGTCATTTTCCTGTGGGTGAGGGAAGCCTTTTGGTCTCCCAACAGCTGTTGAGAGAGCTGAAAAAGTTTAGCTTTACGGGTGGCTGGCAATGATGATTACTGCTCCAGGAAGTATGTTTTGAGGGAAGTGTACACTATTGGGGTGTCCCCTTGCTCGCAAAGCCAATCGGAGATTTCCGGGGAAGCGTCCTTGAAGATCGCTGCGAGAACATAGTCTACTTTGGGGCTTTAGCGAGTTAAGCCCTTGATGTGGACTTGGACCTCTGCTCGTTGAAACCAGGTGAATGCTTCTATAGTTGTGAAGGGTGGTAGAAAGTGTCAGGGTTGGAGTGCACCATCATCAAACAGTAATAAACGCTTGTGAGGGGAAAGGGGGGAGGGAGCTGGTTACTCAGATGGTCACCAATGTGAGAGTGAGCTGTCAGTTTGTAACTGAAAGGCAAGGTGAATCCAACTAACTTGGTTTCAACAGATAATTAGTTTATATACAACAGGTGCAGGACAAGAAGATCACAAAAATTAAAAGAAAAATAATTCACGAAAAGACAGGCTCAACCAGGTTTTGTTAACCGAAATTACTACTACAATGAACGATCGTATGTGTCCTTCGGTAACCCAAACTATCCTTTATGTACCCAACCTCTGGTACGCATTAATAATCATTGCATCACATAGTACATGACATATGTAAAGATTACTAATTATACTTATATTATCATAATTAAGTTCTTTAGACATATGCTTCATAATCTTCATAAATTTTGTAACCCTCTTGAAGCTTTTCATATCAGCATAATTGCAAGCTCAGTGGAATAATAGCTCAGTGGAGTAATGAATCATGAATCTGATTTATAAATTAAAAGAAACAACGCCAATTGTTTTTCTTTGGGAATAATCGGTATAAAAAGAAAGAAGGACCGAAGGAATTTTAGCATGATTCTTTAATGTGCACACCTCGTGGAGCAGTTCCCACGAGCAATGAGTGTGACAGTATTTTAACCATAAAACATATCTTTTCTATTGTAATGTATTTAAGCGGGAGTGATATTTATGTTTTGGTAATAGGTTTTTATTTTACATTTTATCGGGCTCTGAGAATTTTTGTTTTTAAGATTTGAAGGTTCATATATTTTATTTCATTGATTTATTATCTTTATTATAAATATGTTTTCTTCCCGAAAATAATTGTTCCAGTTCTATAAGAGTCAAGCTGGACTCAATGGACTGGTTAATCTCCTCCCCTATAATGATAATAACCTCATCTCTAAGAGATTATCTCTAACATAGAAACTGTTGGAAAATACAATCAAGACAACCTCCCTTTTAGTTTAGGAGTAGCAGTAAGGTGGAAGAAGAATAAGAATAAATTTTAGGCTATTTGAAGACTAATTTTAGAAGTATTAGTTTAGATACTATCAGTATTACCAAACGGTGACACCTAAGTTGCAAACAAAAGCCATTATTTGTTAAAGTGGTTGTATATCTATTTGGAGGACCCTTAATGTGCAATCCCTTTGATACGAGTTGGCTGTTACAGTAATATGAAAGAAGTGATGATATTCATACAGGAAGCTTTATTTACTCAAATGAAAAGACCTGAAATATATCTAAATGTTTTTTTGTGGTTTGTCAAAGGACAGACCTGGTATGGTACTTTCTTGAGCCGTTGTTTGTTAATTGATTTCCTTCTTTGTATATCCCTCTGTGTTCATACATATTTGAAATGTAGATTTTGTATATGCTTAAAAGATCTTATACAGGCGAGTTTTTAGATCCAGACAAAGAGAATGCTCTTCTTCAGAGTTTACATTGCATATTAGGGTAAGAGATTACCAAGATGACAGTGGTCATTCTTGAAGGTTTGAGTTGTAATATGGATTATTATAATGTTTCATCATAATTTTAGAATAATATTTCCAATGTTATTATGGCTATAGTAAGTTTGGGAAACTGATTGACTGGAAGGACGTAAAACTGGATTATTTGATAGAAAATAAATTTTGTAACTTGAACAGCTTGGCATTTATTAAGGTAGTTAGAAAATTTAAAGCTTTGAAATGACGTTTACTGAAAATAAAACCCAAATTCTATGGAACACTAGATAAGTAACAAATTGTCAAAAATGTTATTACCTTTTCGAACTTTGCTTATTATGGAGTTATATGGCATATGAGCTTGAAAACGAACTATGGCGTCTGCATAAAGAGTTGAGCTAATACACTTAGTAGATAGTAAATGTGTAAATTATTTGGTACTGTCGACTGAATGTTGCCTTTCTTACTGCTAGGCTGATGCATAAATTACCGTAACAATGAGGTAGTTGTGAACATTTTCTTGATTAAATCTTTACCGAGCTATTAGCTCAAGTATTCCTCGCTTGATTCTGTGAGACTTTTATAATTCTCATGTAATTTTTTTCAGCTTTTCTTTCACTGTGCTAAATGCCCGATGAGTTCTCTCCATTTTCCTATCTTTAGCACCTGCTCATCAAGTACCTTTCTGATGCAGACTCTTCCTTGTGCCTTTTTTTTATTTGATTTATTTTCTTTTTTGGGGGGTTAGGGGGTGGGTGGGGATTTGCTTCATTCTTGATATTATCCGACAATTTTCATATTCTGTACATATTGTTT
Organism: Palaemon carinicauda; assembly: GCF_036898095.1. Lineage (NCBI taxonomy): Eukaryota > Metazoa > Arthropoda > Malacostraca > Decapoda > Palaemonidae > Palaemon > Palaemon carinicauda. The sequence continues at coordinate 47,929,781 of NC_090739.1, forward strand.
TTATTATAATTCTTGTTAATCTAGTTTTTAAGTATGATGTCTCCTTTTTATTTCTATTAATTCTAATGCTGTCAGGAGACATTGAGTGAAATCCGGGACCAGATTTCGTCAATGTTGTCTTCTGTATTGCAATATTCGTGGTCTTCATGCAAATATTCAAGACCTTACAGTTGCATCCAGACAGTATGATAAACTTTTGTACTCATAAACTCCGGTTTCTAATATGAGGCACTCATCTGAGCTCCTTATAACTGGTTTTAAGATGCCAATAATGTTGAAACGTGGTGCCATCCCTAGGGCCAAGGGAATGGCGGTGTATATTATGACCGTTTACCCTGCTTCTCATAAGTCCTGCTATCAATGGGGATGTCACGAGATTAGGGTAATAAAAGTTTGTGGCAGACATAACAACTTTTATTTGTGTTCGATCTACCGGAATCCAGACATGGATGATTCTATCTTCGATTGTCTTCTTACCATTATGGCTAAGATACAAGAAAATGATAGAAAGGCTTCTTTTGTTTTTGTTGGTGATTTTAATGCTCACCATAGGGCTGTGAGCAAATCATAAATGAAGCTACCCACAGGTCTGGTAATTGATTGGACCTCGTATACACTGACTCCCCTGGCATTATAACTAGTAAGGTTGGTTTTCCAGTCGGGTCATCTGATCATGCCTTGATTTTATTAGTAGTGAAGACTGAGCAGCCTGTCCCTGATATATCATACTCTTGTAAAATTTATATAAAATCCCAAGCAGACTGGAATGGGATTTTGCATGATCTTTTGTGCTTGAATTGGTCACAATTATATAGTAGTGTAGATCATGTTGTCCCTTTGAATGAGAATATAGTCAACATAATTGATAGGCGTATCACTTCTCGTGTGCTAAGGTACCGAATGAAGGACAAACCGTGGTTCAATGATGATTGTAGACGTGGTTATTTGGAGAAGCAGGAGGCCTATCATCTTTGGAAGGGTAACAGATCAGATTTGACTTGGAATAACTATACTCAGCTTCGAGCTTTTGCTCAGAGAGTTTATGCCTCAACAGAAAAGGAGTACAATTTAACCATAAAAGAAACCCTTTCTAGTACAACTCATGAACATAAATGGTGGTCTACCCTTAAATCTGCACTCTTTGGTGTAGATGCAACAGTTCCTCCTTTACTTAAACCAGATGGCTCAGTCACTCACTGTCTAAAGCAAAAGGCAACCCTTTTGGCTGATGTTTTTGATAGTAAACAGGGTAATGAAAAACTTGAACATCCTCATTCATGTTTTCCTGAGGCTAAACTAAATTAAAGCTCTGTTGATGGACCTTGATGCTTATGGAGGTGTAGACCCTAATGGTATTTTTCCATTGTTTTTTATAAAGACAGCAGATTTCTTAGCTCCAAGGTTATCTGTTATTTTGAGCAAGTTAGCAAGAAGAGGAGCTTTTAGCACTTGTTGGAGGATTGGTAATGTTACTCCTCTATGTAAATGTGTTTGCGGTAGCTCAAGTCCCACTGATTACCGCCCAATTTCCATAACTCCCATATTATCTAAAGTTTTTGAACGTCTTCTGGCAAAACGTCTTAATAGGTTTGCTGAAGGTAATCATCTATTCCCTAGTTTGCAATTTGGTTTTCGTAAAGGCCATGGAGCATGTGATGCCCTTCTTACAATCTCCAATGCTGTACAAAAATCCCTTGATTGTGGTCAGGAAGTTCATATGATTGGCCTTGATTTTAGTGCTGCCTTTGACCGTGTTAATCATGAGGCCCTTATTTTCAAACTCAAACAGTTGTGAGTGGGTGGGTCGTTTCTTAGCATTATTATTGATTTTTTAAGTAATAGATCTCAAAGAGTTGTTGTTGATGGGCACCATAGTGAGTATAGGAATGTGATATCCGGTGTTCCACAGGGTAATGTTTTTGGCCCATTACTTTTCATACTATATATACATGACATGTGGTTTGGCCTAGAAAACAAGCTTGTTGCATATGCAGATGATGCTACTCTCTTTGCATCAGTTCCATCCCCTGAATGTAGAGCTGGGATTGGTGAATCCCTTAATAGAGATTTAGCTAAAATTAGTGCATGGTGCAAATTATGGGTCATGAAGTTGAATCCTAACAAAACTGAAAGTATGATTGTAAGTAGATCAAGGACGGTGGCTCCTCAACATCCGGACCTCAGTATTGATAATGTTTCTTTAAATTTGTATGACTTTTAAAATTTTAGGTGTGATTCTCGACAGCAAATTTACTTTTGAGAAATACATTAGGTCTGTGTCTTCTTTAATTGCACAAAAAATTGGCTAATTGAGAGTCTTTTAAGATTTTCGGTGATCAATCTATTCTGAAGAAGTGTTTTAATTCTTTCATTCTACCTTGTTTTGAGTATTGTTCTCCTGTCTGGTGTTCAGCCGCTGATTCTCATCTTAATTTGTTGGACAGAAACTTACGGTCTATTAAATTTCTTATTCCTGATCTACATATTAATCTTTGGCACCGTCGTTCAGTTAGTTCATTATGCATGTTGCATAAGATTTTTCATAACTCTGACCATCCTTTACATTCAGATCTCCCTGGACAATTCTATCCTGTTCGTAATACTAGACAGGTAGTTAATTCTAATAGCCAAGCGTTCTCCATCATGAGGCTCAATACTACACAGTATTCAAGAAGTTTTATTCCAGCTGTTACCAAGTTGTGGAATGATCTTCCAAATCGGGTAGTTGAATCAGTAGAACTTCAAAAGTTCTAAGTTAGAGAAAATATTTTTATGTTGACCAGGCTGACATGAGTCTTTTTATAGTTTATATATGACATATCTGTTTTTGACGTTGTTAATAGTTTATATAGGACATATCTGTTTTGACGTTGTTACTGATTTAGAATGGTTTATTGTTAACTTGTTCTCATCATTTATTTATTTCCTCATTTCCTTTACTCACTGGGCTATTTTTCCCTATTGGAGCCCTTAGGCTTATAGTATCTTGTTTTTCCAACCAGTGTTGTAGCTTGGCTAGTAATAATAATAATAATAATAATAATAATAATAATAATAATAATAATAATAATTCACTGCTTCAATAAGTAACCGCTGCTCGCCCAAGTCGCTTCATCAGTTTCGGAAAGATTATTTCCAGCAATTTGCATTCTAAGATATAATGTATTTTATAAAGTGTTTGCTGGTGATAAGTCTTTAGGAATAGAAAATTTTGATTAAAATATTGGTCTGCGTAGACTGAAGCTTTTATATGTATATAAGTTTTCTTACGTCTGTCCATGACAAGACTACGTAAGCCATATGTATTTGAATAAGGTAAAACATGAAACGTTGATAGCAGTTACTGATAGAATAAACCAAAAAAAAAAAAAATATTTAGATTTTTCTCAGGTGTTCATAGAAATCTCTTTCTTGACAATATATTTTCTATTGGCGGAGCTAAACGTTGTGGATGTTAGCATGATGATACACCAGGAATGAGTGGAGAATTTTGTTATGATGAATATTTATGGAAATGACAATTGTAACACTTTAATAATGTATAGTTTTTTGTTCAGATGATAATTCCCAATGATAAAAGAAAAACATGTGAATGGTAGCTGCATTCTTTTCCTGCCCCAGCTATGATTTATCAATTGAATTCACAGTTAAAAATCATATTAAAAAGTCCTGTTCCATTGAATGGCGTTGGGGACATGTCCCCTCAAGGGAGACATGCATACTAGACCATTGAGGAATAAGAATACAAGTTCTATCCTACCTGTCACATGCCCGTAAATTGATGCTAAATTTGTACTTTAATTACCAGCTCTCCACTAGAAATAACGGTATTACCTTTTTTGTATCCATTA
>NC_090739.1:47938631-47948631 GCF_036898095.1 Palaemon carinicauda
TTTAAATGAATAAAGGCAGAATTACTCCCTGGATTTTTTGATTGACAATATATTAATGTAGAGCCTTGCAAAGAATCTGTTTTCATAATATTTCAAGAAATTAGATCAAGCTTAAGGCAAAAGAGTGGAAAAGAGCTGCATTTAGAAAGTGCTGTTAAATGCATGAGAAACACGACCCTAAAAGAGCAACAGAAATGTTTCGAATTTTTGACTCTGAAAAGGATGATGAAAGGAAGGTTTGTGGTAGACAAGAATAACAATGAAGAAGCCTTTAAACGAAAGGAGGGGAAAGAAGCCTGGTAAAAAAACAATTCTAGCAAGGAAACCTTGATGTGTCCTTTCTTGAATGGAAAGGGGTTGTCGAAGGAGGCTATAAAGGGTTTGAGTACGGATAGAATAGAAGGAAAGATGTAAGTAACTATGAGAAATAAGGTGGTTGAAGAATAAATGAAAGTATGATTTAGTTATGGTTGGAATTAGTGGCTCGGAATGTAATTACAAATACTACTCTGAAGATTGGAATTTGAGCCTAGAGTGTAGAATATACAATTTTTGATGATTACCAAACTTTGTCAATTATATTAAGAATGGGAAGCTTTATTTGTGAACAGATAGCGACAACATCTTAAGCTTAGAAGAGGAAAGAGGCAAGATCTTTACTAAGAAATAATAGAATATTGTCGCCTGTCCCATGTCACGAATCCAAAACCTCTTGCATCCTTGCTCTCACCTACCCCCTCCCTTTCACACATATATGTATGTATATATATATATATATATATATATATATATATATATATATATATATATAGAGAGAGAGAGAGAGAGAGAGAGAGAGAGAGAGAGAGAGAGAGAGAGAGAGATGTTTCTTATCATTGCAACATAGAAAAACGATACAGAGTAAAATATGATTTTTGAATTGAAAAAAAAAATAGTAATGAATTTCATTATCATTCACTTATATATTCTCGAAAAAATCTACATTTTCAGGCGTTGTAATTTTTTCATTTATTTAATTGTCCGTCCAAATTTTTGAAGGTTGAAATATAGTGTACTCGATTCTTTAAGGCTCTCTAATAGTTCTGTTTGCCCAATACAACTTGATTTTGGGAAACCTACTGTAGTGGTGTTGTTTGCATATATTGTTACTTTTATTTTATTTAACCGATATACCAAACTTGACAAACCGGATATCACGCAATTTAAAATATATTTCACACTACGCAAGACTTATGTACAATGTAAAACAATCAAAGTACTTGTTAGAATTGAATAAAGCAAATATCTTTTTGCTTTATATGTACATGATCATGTGCATTTCTCTACGTAAAACTACATATATGATTAGGCCACAGTAAAACAGCTAAGATATTTCTTTTCCCGCTATGCAAATATTTATAAAACATTAAAATTAAAAAACGTGTCCATGGGAGGAAATAGTCCCATATTCTAGAAATTAAAAACAAATTCGACGAAAGTGAGTTCCCTTAAAGCGAAAATAATTTGGGATATCCGTTGTCCTTCGAATCCTTCATGCAAAATCGAACAATTCATAATAACTTCAAGCAAAAATAATGCAATCATTTAGATTCTCTCGTGGGCCACATGGCTCCATTGTCTCACCCCTCCTGTAATGCCGAAATACATAACGCACAAAAGTCTTTGAATCATCTCTCACAATCTCTCTTTTGATCCCATCTGATTACAAGTTATAACATGTTAAGTTGTTATTAGTGCATGTTGAAGTCAAAATTTAAAATTTGACGTATGATCTCCCAGATCTTTACATTAATAGTGAATAATTACAACTCATTTAAATTCCAAGTAAAATTCTTGATTGCAAATTCTAATGTACAAAAATTGGTATACTGAGTTTTTTAAGATTTTTGTAACTGGTCCGTTTTCTGGAAATATTTGCAATCTTTAGAATTTGCTCCCTTGACTGGTCTTCAGCAGCTGACTCGCATCTTAAATTGCAAGTCGAAAGCATGCCGGTCTATTTTTTTTTTTCCATCTGCAGCGTGGACCAAATTTATTCCCTAAACATGGGTTACAAGATTTTCCATAATTCGGATTATTCTTGGCTTCATTTACCATCAACCATAGTATTATATGTGTAATCAATTCTGGTAGGGAAAACCTTTCTCGAGACTTTATTTCTAATGTGACTAAATACCTTATTTATCATCTTTATTACGTAGGTGAATCGTTGGAATACAGTATTTCAGACTAGTTGCAAATGCCTATTTATTGTTTATTTGTTATTTATCTTATTCATTTTTATTCATCTCATTTGTGTTCCTTTGCAATTTTCTCGTTGTTCTTTACTTAACCATTTTTTTTATGTAATAACCTACCTTTCCTATTGGACCCTTTGATTTGAAGCATTTAATTTTTCCAACTAGAACTACAGCCTGGATTACAACAGTCCTAAAAACAACGACAAAAATAATGTTAATGGCAATGATTAAAACAATAAATATAATGGTAACTTAAGGCGGCGGTTTTCCTCTTCCAGGAAGAGATGATACAAAGAAATTAAGTAGCTGTTATGACGTTCTGAAGAAACTCTAGAAACCAGTATAATTGTTTTCTACGCCATTCATATTGTATAATGGAGAAAATTTGTTTCAGCAAGGAAAACTAAATTATCTGTTTTAAAGATTTTTACTGTTGCTCTTCTTTCCGGCCAAAATTGTTCAGGGAAATGAAAAATGAAGACAAATTTCTAAGTAATGTATAATCCTCTCTTTTTTATCAGGACCTGTAGAGCACCTTCATTAATGAAAGGAAAATATTTAACAATATATAAATAGTAAGCGGAATTTGACATTAGTTAATCCATGATATACGTTAACATCTATACGAAATACTAGTTTTGGGGGGATTCCACAATAATATTTTTGTAATAATGGAAACTTGGGAAATCGATACCCACCAATATGATTGTTTGGTTTTATTGAGTCCTTCAGCATTCTGTTTTGTAATAAGATTCTATTGTTATCTGAAATAGATTTATATTGCAGTGGGATTGATGTTTAACACATGCTTGGTTTTGACCATTTATTTTTTATACTCATATAAATGTTTACAGACATTTTGAATAATTCATAACAAATATTTATGATACCTAACATAGATATTACTTTTTATCATACCAGGTACTTACGATATTTATTATATCAATTTAATTATCTCTGTACGACAGACTGGAGCCAATTCCTTGCTTAGGTCAAAAGTGGCATTATCCCATGGTAGATAAAATACTTAAAAAAAAAACAGTATAGGTTATTTTTCTACATTTTATTCCCACATTTCTCGGTGAGCTTCAATTCCAAATCGTCCAATGAGTTATGATTCGAAAGGATTATTTTGCTAAACCAGTACTTGATAATAAGGCATAAACACCCGAGAGAAAGAGATAGAGGCTGCACAGTTGACTAAAGCAATAATCTATGACGAAGTTTTTCATATTTTTGGTAATCTAAGTCCCGTGTCAGACCTTTGTAGAATTTCTGTAATTTTCACCCTATTACATCTGATCTATGTTCGATAATTATAAATTATATACCCATTTCATGTAATGAAAGAAAGATTGGATACAAGAACATACAGAATAATTGAAATTTTTACTTGCTTGCAGTTGGTATTAATCAATAAATTATGTAAAATGGGTATAACGTTTATTCTGACCAAATAATACAAATGTACTAAGTCTTCCGGGTTGGGGGAGGGGAAGGACAAGTTAGCCTAGGGACTTCAAATAATGAAAATATGAAGATGGGAGATAATGGTTTAGTGTTGAACTTGTTCTCAGATAATATATTTATGGACGAATTGGTCAGATAAATCAGAAAAATTGTATAAATGGTACGGTTAGCGTTAACATGAAAGAAAAGGTTGGGTACAGAATAGTTGAGGTAAGCAAGGTTTTGCCTAGGCAGAAAATTTAAAAGAAAGGAGGCAGCTATAAATATAAAAGTTGGATTCTTTAAGTGCATTTTGATTTGAAGAGCCGTATTTCATATTAATGAAGCATAGATGTTGATAGCTAATGAAAGAAAAAGTGCGAAACCTGTATGAACGATTGGTTGCTCTAATACGTAGGGGTAATGATGGTTCAGAAGATGAAAATTATTATATACACGGAAATGTAATTAAAAAGATGAACATGGATCAAATTGGGAAACTATACGGAATTGAGATGGAGTGGCAGGTGGTGGTAACAGTAAGCCTTTCAAGTCCAGTTTGTGCGAGATTTGCGAGTGGCGCATTGCCTATAGTTTTGATGAGTCATATTTGTAACGGTTTGAAGCTATTTAAGGTTGCTGCGATTAGATTAGGGTTATCTGAAATTAAGCTGTTAAAGGATGAACGGGGCAGTTATTGGTGACGGTATTTCTTGGACTACGGAGCCAGTCTTTGTACAAACGAAAATGACGTACAGTATTGGTTGGTGTGCATATATATATATATATATATATATATATATATATATATATATATATATATATATATATATATATATATATATATATTTCGTAGTGGGGATTCCATAACGCAGTGAAAGGGTTTGTGTACCGCAAAAATCAGCAAAGCTGTACTAGTAAGGGCCATCCATACTAGATTCGTTTGCTGGGTGAGATCAGACTAAAGTTTCATGCCATCACCAGTCCGCAGTGGCCAGCGTGGTGATGAAACTGGCCAAAACCAGACATAACTAAAGACGTGTCTGAGGCCTTTGGACTAGACATGATTGTAAGGGTTGCGTATATATATAAAATTATATATATATATATATATATATATATATATATATATATATATACATATATATATATATATATATATATATATATATGTGTGTGTGTATATATATATATATATATATATATATATATATACACACACACACACATATATATATATATATATATATATATATATATATATATATATATCCAGACCGTAAAAATGTAAATGAATCTGCATTGCTTTTTTCTATTTTCTTCGGTATCGATTGCCGTCCGATTGCCAGTATTAGTTCTCTTTAATGCGATTTATTTGTACTTATGATAACGTATTTCAGTAATAAGATAATTTGTAATAATTACATAATTCTATTTCATTGAGGATATTAGATGTTTGATTATAGTATATAACCTATATTGTCAAGTCTAAAACAATTAATTAAGCTGAGTAGTTACGTCGAACAATCCGTTGCGCTATTTTTATAAGAATTTTTAGGTCATGTTCTTGACTTAGTCTCATTATTACTTCAACCTTGGAATGCGTGGATTCAGCAAAGACATTGTTAATGAATTGCATTATGTGAAAGTCGGTGTCGTATGCCTCATATCGCTTAATAATCTGTGTTTCTGTTTTTCCCTCTCTCTCTTTCCCTCCATGCAACCCTCTCTCAACAGTGTAATCGGAATGAGAGAAGTGGTGAGTAGTGGAAGTGATTGGAGAGATTCATCATCGTCTCACTCCCTGTATGTGGATGTCTCCTGACACTAGTATTTCAGGGCTTCTGACAGCTTCTATTTTCCCTTATCTCTCAACCACATGATGGGGCCGTAATAATGCATTCTTCGCGTGTTTCTTGTCAGCGTGCTTGGCAAGCCGTTTCTAACTGCGAGAAAGAGGTACAGACCTACTAATATTACGCTTTCTTCAGTTTGTGTCAAGTTTGCGTTTGATTTAGTTTTTTATGTTAGTTTAACGTTTAGATGTTCTATTACTGTTCGAATACTGTAAATTTTCTGTCAATTTTATTTCATCATTATAAATGTTTGTAATCTTATTATGATTTTAACCTGATGAAATTCAAATTGTTTACTCTGCAATATAAAATCTAAGTCATAGTAAATATAGGATTGTTCAAATAAATAACTTAGTATCAAGTAATTATCCCTTTACGTGATAAAATGTATTTATAAGGCTATATCTCTGGAGCACAGATAAAATCTTTCTGTAATTATAATTTTCACTTGAGTTGCAGTCTTTCTTTAATGCAAAACTTAGTATTAAACGTTACAATGAAAATTGTAACCTTAGTAAAATAGTTATATAATCTGTATCGTCAACATTGTCATGAGATATATTATCTAAGTTGATAGTATTCCTTTTATAAACAATATTCTACTTTGTGTATTTAAGTGGAAGTCTTGTCTTTAGTTTATAATGCTACTACTTTATTTTGTGCGTGAGAGAGATAAGTGCAATCTAGTTCATTCCTATACAAAGAGATGTTACAAACCGTGATTTACTATTGACATCATTGTGAAGGTCATCTGATATCGTGAGAATTAGATTTGCTCTATGTGGAATGTATCGGTAAGTAGGAACTCAACTCAATCTTGATGATGATGATTTCTACATAGATCGAAGGTTGTTTGAGGCCTCTTCTTCTCTTCCCCATCCCATCACCAATTAGCTATTGATGCCAGGCTGTCATTTCCTTCAAGCCAACAAGACAGTAGTGATGGTGCCTTCTTGTTCCACAGCGATTCTCATCAAGTTTTTATATTGAACAGAGTGACACAAGCTTCTTTTATAGTTTATATATTAAAGATCTGTTTTAATGTTGTTACTGTTCTTAAAATATTTTTATTGTTCATTTCTTCTCATATAGTTTATTTATTTCCTTATTTGCTTTTTTCACTTGGCTATTCTTCCCTGTTGGAGCCCTTGGGCTTATAGCATCTGCCTCTTCTAACTAGGGTAGTAACTTAAATACTACTACTACTACTACTATTAATAATAATAATAATAATAATAATAATAATAATAATGATAATAATAAGCGAATGTGACACCCAAAGGAAAGCTCGCTTAAAGGTTTAAAGGTTACTCATGAATGGCATAGGCATGCTAAGACTAGGGAGGGCCAGGCAATGGCTCCTGATGGCTCATCAGGTAGACCTATAGATTCCCCCATATACCCCATCCTTAGCTCACAAAGATGGTGGGGTTTTAGAAACTATCGAGCTTCAGAGGGAGTCGAACTCTAGTCCGGCAGATCGTCAGGCAGAGACGTTTCCAATAGGTCACCACATGCAAGCATAACACAAAAATTTTACTAGTGATTCCATTTGGAATAGTGTTTATCTGAATGCATAAAGTAATCTGCTACACTTTTTTGGGTAAAATTAGGGAAGTAACTGTTCCTTTGAATATAGTTATCAGATGCTATGTTGCTTATTACTATATTTCTCTTCTCTTTATTTGAGAAAACCTAAGCGAATAAAACCAGTTATAAAATTCTTGATATTAAAATTATAAAGTTCTGAAGATTATGGGTCTAATTGTTTAACGTAATTTAAGGTAACACCAAAATAGTCTGAATAAATATGGACTTGCATCCATTGTTAAAGCTGTATTTGATGTAGATAGTATGGCGTATGGGGAAATCAGAAGCTCATAATTCCTTCCCGTATGCCAGCAGTATAAGCATACTACCTGTCTGAAAAGAAACGTAGATCGACTGCTGACACGCAATGAGCATAAAGAATGTATTATAGCCAAGAATGGAAAAAAAAAAAGACTTGATTGTAATTAGCTTTTGTCCTATTGGTGACATTACTAGACTCACAATGAGGATAAGATATACAAGGCTATCGTGTTTATACACGAGAAATGATTCCTAAATTTTCAGTTTCTTCTTGAATCCAGATCATTCAGAATTAAGAAAAGATTATGATTGAGGATTACTGGACAACAGACCATGGTTTAGATTTAAATTGCGACCTTAGTTACGGACAATTAAAAATTATACCACTATATGGATTACTGTCTCGGCATATGACCAGTTCTGTGACTAAAGATAAGGCAATGTAGAGCTAAAGCATTATGAAGGAGCCTCCTAGAGACAGCTTATGCTTTTTTCTTTTTATTTTTTCTTGGATTTTCACAACATTTCTTTGGGTAAATTCATTGATAGGGATAACTTACTATCTTAGCATCCAATCGGCTGATTGTATGACTTAAGCTAAGCCAATGGACAGCTAAAGTATAATTAACGAACCCCCTGGGAGACAGCCATGTTATGCTGATTTGTTCTGATGTTGGCCGACATAAAATGAGTTATAATCTAAACAAGGAATATTATATAATTATGACATTATTGTCATTTCCAAGGTTTTCCTTAATATACATGTCTTTCAATGTGAAACCATATCTAAGCGCTAACCTTATATTTTTTTCCCAAGGGGGTGTGACATCTAAAAACATTCATGACATTGTAAACAAATTATGTTATTCATTGATACTTTTTTTTTTTATAATTGAAGACTATAAAAGATTTTTAAATAGTTTTCATTGCCTTTTATATAACTTAATTAAAAGTCATAGAATAGGAAATCCAATAACCTCTATTTATTATAAATAATCCAAATATTTATTCAAAAAACTATTTTCCAATTTTAGGCTCAATTTCACCTCCATATAAAAGAATTCAGTTGATCTCTGCTACAAATTACAAACGATAGGCATGCTGTTCAACCTCAGATGTGATATCATTATTTACAAAGCTGGCCTCAGATATTTGAAGGTTTTCTTGTCTGGTTAGTTGCCATTATCAATCAATACTATTATTGAAGTCATGTGGTTGTTTATTAAGCGTAACTTAATGGAAATTTCTATGAACAAATGTTATGTATGGCTATGGGTAATCCTTTTTCCCTTCTGGCATCCAATATATATATATGGAGTTTTTTTTATTAGACTAGATTGGTACATTCAATTTGGCCATCTCAAATTGTTTGGAATTGTTACGTTGATGATGTTCAATATATTCTAAAAGAAAATTTTAATTTGGAAGGTTTTGCTACTACCATGGATTCATTGGTTTCATCCATAAAACTTTCTATAGAAAAGCCTTTTTGATTGTAAGACGATCAAAATTTCTATATTTAGAAAACCAACCAATAACGTATCATTTATACACTGATATTCAGCCCATACTATAAATATAAAGTATTCTGTATTTTCCTTTATGTACTTTAGGGTACAAAGAATATGCATCCCTAAGAACATGAATGATAAATTTACTAAAATTGAAAAAATTGCCCCTAAACTTTGTTATTCCAAATATTTTTGACAAAATTAGATGAATAGTGCCAAGAAAACATTTTAGTGTCCAGTTACAGAAACAGGAAACAATGAATAACAATTTTTTTACCATTTCAATAATGAATTTTAGGTGTCTTACCCCTTTAAAAAAAATAGATATAAAGGTAGTGTATAAGCATAGTTGCACTTAGAAAAAAACATGTTTTAAGAATAGCTTTGAATATAATGTGATATGTATATTCCCTTGTTCAGTATATGGTTTGTTTTATCATCTATCAGAACAAACCAGCAAAAGGTGACTGTTGACTAAGTACAGCAATGGATATAATGTGATGTAGATTTCCTAGTTCAGAAAATGGTTTGTTTTATGTAGGCCAAACATCTTAGCTTAGCTTAAATCACAGAATCGGTTAATTGGATGCCAAGACAATTATCCCTATTAATGACTTTGCGCAAAGAAGTATTGCGGAATCCCTCTTAATTCCATCTACCAAAATCACTATTTACTCCTAAGCCTTAGTCGGTTTTCCAGTAATCCTGTATTATTTACTTTTCATGAACGAATCTTAAAATTTGTTTATCACTAGTAGTTTAGCCAGAAATACCAATTTTAAAGTCTATATTTAATGTTGTAATGCAAACACTTTTAACATTATATGAGAAGAAAGTATCTTGTGAAATCCAATCACGCTTTAGTTATGAAAGAACAAATAGAGAGTGGTGGTGCTTTGTGGTCTACTAATTATGAGAAGACTTTTACTGATCTTATGATATTTTATATTTTGAATTCATTACTTCTTATATATAGTTTATTTATTTCCTTGCACCCCTGGGCTGTTTTCCCAGTTGGATTTATAGGGTTTATATCATCCTGCTTTTCCAATTAATATTGTAGCTTAGCTGGTAATAAAAATGAAAATAGTAA
>NC_090739.1:47956131-47963631 GCF_036898095.1 Palaemon carinicauda
TATGTGTGTGTGTGTGTATACACACACACGCACACGCACCCGTGTTGATAATCATATAGTGGTATTAAGTTATTGACAGTATTCTAAATGTTTTGTATATATAAAGAAGACCTATTAGCCAGGTATCGCTAAAAAGTTGATTAAGTTATTAGACTGACATGCGAACTCTACTGAATATCTTAAAAGATCTGTGAAGTAATTTAAATTTTAATTCGAAAGAGAGAGAGAGAGAGAGAGAGAGAGAGAGAGAGAGAGAGAGAGAGAGAGAGAGAGAGAGAGAGAGAGAGAGAGAGAGAGAGACTATCACTCTACAAAATAAGGTTATTTTTTTTTATAGGGATCAAGGGATGGCTTTCAGTTATGAAAAACCGTACAAGACCCATCAAAGTAAAGTGAGAATTACTACCATTTCAATGACTACCATTTTTTTTTTTTATTCCTCTTTGCACCCTCAGGTAAATTTTGAAGTAAGGTCCTAACGTTTATCTACGAAATCCCCTAGGAAGATACTGGACATCTAAATTTGCTAGGTAGTAAGTTGGTCAGGGCACCAGCCACCGTTGAGATGCTACCACCAGACAGTACTACAGTACTACATTTGACCGTTCTCTCTGAATACGGTTCACTTTCCCATTGCCTACACATACACCGAATAGTCTGGTCTGTTCCTTACAGATTCTCCTCTGTCCTCATACACCTGACAACACTGAGATTACCAAACATTTTTTCTTCACCCAAGCGGTTTACTACTTCACGGTAATTGTTCGATGGCTACTTTCCCCTTGGTAAGGGTGGAAGAGAGACTATCTAGAGCAAGCACTTCTTCTAGAAGGACACTCCAAAATCAAACCATTGTTTCCTTGTCTTGGGCAGTGCCATAGCCTCTGTACCATTGTATTCCACTGTCTCTTAGGTTTGAGTTCTCTTGCTTGAGGGTACACTCGGGCACACTAATATATCTAATTTTTCTTCCTCTTGCTTTGTTAAGATTTTTATAGTTTATATTAAAATATTTATTCTAAAGTAGTTACTGTTCTTAAAATATTTAATATTTCCTTGTTTCCTCTCCTCATTGGGCTATTTTCCCTGCTAGGGCCCCTGGGCTTATAGCACCCTGGTTTTCCAACTAGAGTTGTAGCTTTGCAAGTAATAATAATAATAATAATAATAATAATAATAATAATATTCAATGGCCCACTTTATATTTTTTACATATATAAGAACATTTCCAAGTTATTGCCTTATAACAGAAAAGTGTAATGTAGTGTGCATGAATTTTTCATCATTCTATTTATCAGTTTCATATATGTTGCTCTTAAGAAACATACCTTACGCTAATAACTCTTCGACTCTCAAAGTAACTCGCCATCAACCACTCTAACTAGTTATATTATGTAAGGTCTCTGTGAAGAGGGTGCTCTTTCAAGGAGGTGAGAGTATAATAAATTTACTCCGGAGCGCTAAGCACAACTTGTCATTGCGAAGATGTGGCGGAACCTTTAATTAGTTCCTCAGGTATTGATTGTGAAGAAGGGAGCGTCGGAGAATGAACACTGGTCGAGCGTGTGACAAAATTTGGCAAATTAGCTTGATTGATCTTTCTCACTTGGGTTCGTGCACTTGAAGCCTCATGCGTATTCTATTACGTTTCATTTAATAAGGGTATGTATATATATATATATATATATATATATATATATATATATATATATATATATATATATATATATATATATATTTATATATGTATATATATATATATATTAATATATATTGATTATTTATTTCATATCACGGGAAAGGGCAACCAATCTGTAAACGACAATCTCCCATAAATTTCTCAAACTATTGGGTGTTAGATAGGAAAGATGGAGGGATGGGAAGGGTTAAATCTGTGTGTGCTTGTGTCTGCATATCTCTAAATATTTAGCTGTCCTTTTAGTTACAGTAGTAATTTCATAATACATCAGATGTGGATAGGGATTAAAAGAATTTTTCATTGAAATTTTCTCCTAGTTACATCGAGATGTAACTTTTATCTACATAGAAAATCATTTAGAGCCGTGTTTTGCTTTGGTGCTGTACTTGACGTCAAATTTAATCTGTGAAAACTGTCTTGTCTTACTCTTGTATCATTGTAATTGGAACATAAACTAACATATTACAATAAACGTGTGAAATCAAAGGAGAGAGAGAGAGAGAGACACCATCTTTTTATTTCCATAATCGATTTCTTAATACTTCTTTCCTTTTGACAAACAAAATATAAACTGATATATCTCCCCGTGCATCAGTAGTGTTCTTAAAAATTTGTTGTATATGTTAGTTTATTCACTATCGACGAAGAGTAATTTCAAGGTGAATACCAGTTTTTATTGTTGAAATTTTGTTTTGTCTGCGTTGGTTACTGATCTGTCGTCAAGGGTCATTATAGTTTTAAATTTCATTGGATATGATTACGTAGACTCGTTGAGTATATATTCATCGAGGCAGCATCTATGAATTCTAGTCGTTAAAGAGTTTTGCCCTGCATTAAAAAAGAGAAATATACCATTGCTCAATAATTGTCAATCTTATAAATATTAACTTTTCATTAAAAATAATATTGGAAATACGTGTCTTATCTTTATAATGTTTTAGGTTTGTAACTTTTAATCAATTATATGCGAAAAAAGTAATCCTAAAATATTAGGTATTTTCATAACGGCCTTATTAAGAATAAGGTTTCTTTCTATCAATATCGTACCATAATTCAAACATCGTATTGAAACCATCGAAATAAATCACAAATAGTATCACACATAATCACCTATCCAGATGCAGATAGTTAAACGGTTCGTTTAGAGTAAAGTTTTACAAGAATTAGAAACGTAAAAGAAGAAAAACAATAAAATGACGACACGAGTACAACAGAGTAAATACAAAAAAATAATAATATGAATAAGAGAAAAGAGATAACAAACATAAATAAAAAAAAACTCTTGATTAAACAGAATTTATGGATTCTAGTTGCAGACAATGAAATAGATTACAGCATTATGACTTGATTAGAAATGGTATTAGATTAAATGTAATGGATATCAGAATATCCTGTTATTATAGCCGAATATTTTTCATATTTTTAAGTAGAAAGTGTTTAGAGGTGATACTGCATCAGCTTATATAAACATGTTTTAATTTTTGGATGGTAATGTTATCTTTGTTTAGTACAATTCAGAGATAAGTAGTGTCCATTTTCCTCTGCGACATTAGGTAATTCCTGTTAATTGAGTGAAAATTAGTAAATTACCTTTTATTGCTTTAATGTAAGTATGATGTCTTAAGAGTACCAAAAACGTACCAAAACGTAGATCGAAATACTGCGAAAGAATATTATTGACTAAAATTTGTATGGCTAAAAAGAATTCTATAGAATTAAGTGTAAATTTGATGACCAAGGGTTCATAATCCCGATCTTTATTGAAGTTATATCTTTTATGGTATTAGTGAATTTAAAATTGAAGGGTACATTGCTATTGGGAAAAAGGCCTAAGTGCCCTCCAGAACAGATGATATTCTTAAATGACTAAAACATAATTGCAAGATTGGACAACTCTTGCATGGTTGGGACTTCGTTTTAGGGAAAACAGTGATATGCTATTAAATCAAAATATTTCATTTAGATATGTGAAGACCACTATCAGAGAGAAAAACAATACCCTCGTTATGAAGCTTATTGTCCTATAAGACTCACACTCCGTTGAAAAATAAATTATTTAAAGAATCATGGCATCGAGAAAGACTTACTTTATTTTAATATTTGTGTGTTTTGATGGAGTCTTAGAATATTAGAAACTTTGAAATTGGAGTTTACATCATTATTCACTATGCCCAGTTTAGAATGATGAATGTGCAAAGATTAATAAAAATATGTTTCTCTGAACCAGTGACCGAACGGATACTGACAGAGAGCGGAGAAATTAGATGTTTCGCTTCTGATATTGGTAAAGCTGACATATTAATTCTGTGTAGATCACTCACATGTAGGAGAAGCGTCTCCATGTTTTGGAGGTTGTTTCAAAATCGGATCCATTGACTCCTTACAGAAAAATTCGTAAGATCTATCCATTTTCAAATATAAGCTGTTTTCATTTGGTTGGAAAGACAAGACAGCTGTAACTGAAACTTCTATTCCTGAACGGTTTATGAGCACGCAATGCAGAAATTTACACACCAGCGTAGTTAAAGTTCGCAGATATTATAGTACTTATTGGGGATATTGAAGAAAGATTCAGATTTAGGAAAATATCTTAAATTTGTTTGCGAGAGAAGTGAACATTAAACGGGAGCAAGAGTAGGGATATGCCGTAAAAGAGGATCAGGAAGACGACACATTAAATGTTTATGTTGATGGTGTAAGAAACTATCACTCTTTTATTTCTTAAAGTTTTCAGTCTCAGTTATTAAAGGATAAAGGTCTGCACTTAATACGCCAACACAAAAGGTTCATCAGAAGCATTTCGAACTTCCCTACACCTCATTACATTTAATGCTATCTTGCGCTCTCTTCCTTTGCATTGAGGCATCTCCTCTAATACCGCTTTCACGACCTCTTACAAAAACTTACCAGGTCTTCATCTCCTCTTTCCTCCAAACCTATCATCATTAGTTCTTTCCGGACTTGTCTCAAAATATGCCGATAACTCCTTTGACGTAACCTATCATTTTCACTACTCATTTCATATATCTCCACATTTCTTACCCTTCTAATTCTTATGCCACTTGCTCTATATGGACATATCATCTCTACAATTTCAACCCTTTATCTTCCATGGGTATTAAACATCTAAACTTCACTTCCATAAAGGAGAATTGGTTCAACAATCCCTTCCTAGTTCCTACCTATGCTCTCATATTTACGACAAGAACCCTCCTAATCATGTGCATGCATATTGCCACCTTCCATGCTTAACCTATTCACTTCGTATACAATGCTACAATAATGTAAGATATCAACTGTTTCAAATTTTCCACCATCCATGATAACACTCATTGCTTCAACTCCCCAGGTTTTATTTACTATCACAACCTTCATCTTATTCACATAAACTATGAACTTTCTTTTCTTTCAAACACTTTCAATGGTCTATGCAGTTTCTCTGATATCCCCAATCAATATTGTATCAATTGAAAGTTTAAGCGATTCCATACTCGGTTCACATCCCATTATGTCCCACTACTTGGCATATTGCCGTTTTTACACCTAACTGGCGACTCTCTCATTCACACACTATAGCAAACTCTCAACTTTCGTAATAAAAATTTTTACGGTAGGTCTATATGGATCGCATGCATCTTTTCACCTCAACTTTGAATGTCTATGTAACAAACACTTCATCCACAAATGCTCATCCTTGTTTAAACCAAAACGTGTTGCCTTATCAATCCCTCCGTTATCTGCTATGCTTTTGCAATCATCCAAATATTTCAACCTTAATATGTCAATCACATAATTGTAACTACATGCTTCTGAATATCTTTAGATGATATGCCCACACCAACTCTCTTCCCCGGGATAGTATTCGTACTAAGAGAAATAATTAAGATATTCATCAACCTTCTTTGAGAATACGCAAATGATCATTTCGTTTAATGTGTAATGAAATATAAACTGCCCTTCATCTGATCGGGGAATCCTACGCTCAAGGAAAAGATCTAATTAATTGAATACCATTTTGACATTTGACCTTTACCCCCATTAGCTCATCCTACTTATAGAACTCTCTGTTTCGATTCTCTTTTTCTCGTATTTTAGTCCGAGACTTTAATGCAGGTCAGCGCTTCCATTCAACACTGTTTTATTCTTTGTATGGAAACAAAAATTATTTCCGATCTAAAACATTCATATCCAATAATATTAGTGTCTTTATTAAACTTTTGGTGTCCTAATATTAAAGGATAATCATTACATATTCATTTTTCGTTTATTTGTCAATTTATTTATTTATTTATTTATACATTTGTTTATTTATTGAATTATTTATTTATTTATTTATTTATTTATTTAGAGAGAGAGAGAGAGAGAGAGAGAGAGAGAGAGAGAGAGAGAGAGAGAGAGAGAGAGAGATTTCATCTTATTTGTGAGCCTTATAAAATCTCTGTGCTATCCCTTTTGTACAGTGTTTATCCAAACTCTAGGAGACAGACATATCCCAGTATCTCATGGTTGACGAAGATCAAAATTCATACATACTGCTTCAGGTAAGGAATTGAGGCAATGCTCTTCCCACGCTTGGCATTTGGAGTGGTTGCCATGGCGGCAGCTTTGGTTGTTAGTGGATCAGATGGATCACCAAATGAAAAGGAATCATAGACTCGTCACCATCCTTTAGGAATACCATCAAAGGCTTCGATCTCGCTTCGGTGTTTGGGTGCTATAATTAGTTTGATGGGGTCATTGCTGCACCTGATGACGATAATTTGGGGAGAATAGCGATGTGCTAACACAGTTATTTTTATGTATTTGTATACGCATTTATTTATTTAGTCAACCTTTAAACAATTTCCCACGATTGTGGGTTGCTCCATGACACAATACAGTAATCACTGCCGCATTCAGACTCTATTTTATGGTTCAGTAATGAACCATTTGTGTAGAAGACTTGCAAAATATTAGCTGCTTTAATTTTCATTATATGCAGGATAGCTTGTTAGCAGTGCAGAGGAAACCCCTGTACACATTGCCCTAATCTCCCACGTATGTACAGTACATAAACAGTTACTTCCTGTTTAATAAGGTCATCTTGCCCGAACTTTCTTGATTTTCCTGTCTTTGTCCCCATATATATATATATATATATATATATATATATATATATATATATATATATATAGAGAGAGAGAGAGAGAGAGAGAGAGAGAGAGAGAGAGAGAGAGAGAGAGAGACTGACTCATTCTACCACTTATATGCGGGACAGGACGAGTGGAGGGAGTATTTTATCCAGATATGACTTTTAAAGCCTAGTGGTTATGAGTGAGTTATTAGGTCCACGCTTTGCCGTATGGATTAAATTCTTAGAACTCAAAACTTTTTAGTGCTGTAGATTTGCTTAGTATCCATACTGCGGGTATTCTATGTTAGATTTCGTGGTACTCTATATTGTAATTTACACTCCATCCAATTGTATTGATTTTTATATTGGTTGAACCATAATATATTTTGAGTAAAGTTGAAAGTATAGCATACATTTTCCTTCTCAGTAAAAGTTTTTATTCATTGTTAAGTATTATTTTACTACGCCATAAATAAGCATTTGATATCACTGTTTTATTCAAATATACTGAATCAAATTCAATCATATTAACAATGCTTCATTCTTGGTTTTTTTATGGAAAATACATCATTTTCCGTTGAAAAGTAACAGATGATTAAGCCTTCAACAGGTTTTAATTATTAAAGCTGAGTTTTCTCCAGAGTACATACCGAAGTAAGAAAATCTATGAGATTAAATACAATCTTTG
>NC_090739.1:47968631-47991131 GCF_036898095.1 Palaemon carinicauda
ATAAGAGAACGGATTTTGATCAAGTTCTCATTATCTTCTGTAAGCTAAACCTTCATTGAGGTTGTTGATGCTAATAGAAATAGAATTTCCATAGTGTTACCATTGCTCAGGGTTGAATTCATATATTTTTCGTATACTAAGCAGAATGTCTTTACATTTATCTTATAGTGTTCAAATATTTATAGTGGATTTTACGTTGTTTGTGGTTGGTTATAGTTATTTGGATATGTAAAGGAATTTTGGTAAATGTTTTATTTCTTTAGATGAAAAGCCAAAACGCATCTTTAAAATTTACAATTGTGGTATCCAGAAATAAGGTATGCATGTTATATCATCTTTCTATTTTATGATTCTTTTTTTTACAACAATGGTTTTGGCTGTTTTATTCTTGTTATCATAAGCCCTATATTGTTTTATTTCTTCTTCTCTTGTACATCTGAGACCTCATACCCCTAAGCTCTTTCATCCTTCAATGTTGCAGCATCATCCCATCTTTCCGGGTGTATTATTTCCGCACTCCTTCTCCCGCTAAGAAAATTGTTTCTGTCAGACAAATTTGATTTCAAGCCAGAGGCTTCCTTTTCATAGGCGAGCTGTCTCCCTTTATGCCTCACTGGTAAATCCATTCATTACTTGCCTCGTCCATCGATTTCTAGGGGCCTTTTCCTGTGAGACAGCGTGTCGGGAAGAATAGCTTCTGATTTTCACATATGCTGATTGAACTTTGTGTGTTCTGTGATTCACTGCTTTTAGTTGTTAGCCGACATGTTTTGTTACTATGCAGCATCTTTTGTTCTTTTGTATTGTTTTCATGATTTTGATAGCTACGTTAAAACAATTTCCCTATTGCTTCGTAACTGGTAATGTCAAGAGTACTGTTACACGGTATTTTCTTGTTAACCCCGCCAACAAAGTTGGAAGGAGGTTATGTTATACACCCTGTTTGTGTGTGTGTGTGTGTTTGTTTGTTTGTGAACACCTTCCTGGTCACAATTTTGATCGTAGAGTAATGAACCGGAGGAATTAACTGTTATGTAAAAAGCTGGAAAGGATTAAATTTTGGAAGGTCAAGGTCACGTCAAGCAAAATGTCTAATTCACGCAATCAGCCATAAATTTGGACATTGTTGTCACAGAGACTTCAAACTTGCTTCATATTTCAGTTATGAAAATCAACGCCCATTTATACGTGTTAAGGTCGATTCCAAGGTCAACGTCAAGCAAAAGGTCAAATTCCAGCCATCAACCATACGGCCAAAATTTTAATCGTAAAGTAATGTAAATAGCAGGAATTTTAAACTTTTGTGTAAAGAGCGGAAATTTTTAAATTTTGGTAGGTCAAAGGTCAAGGTCACGGACTAGCAACATATCCAAAATCAGTACAAAAGCTCGAACAATAAGCTGCCCTGCCGGAGATCTGCACTCTACTGAGTGCCCCTCTACTTTGAAATGTTATCCTTTCAATGTAGCTCACTAAATGTAGACCATCTGTTTAATGTACACAATAAATATAAGGACGTGTTCTGTTTACAGTACCATTATTACTCTTTATAATGAAGATCCTTACACCTGTGAATATTATTGGTTTTATCCTTCACTAACATTTGAGGGTCTACAGACTTATTTTGATGTCAAAACGCCATTTTGGTGCAACTAAATTGGTGATCCAAAGTGAATCATTATAGCAGCCGCATTTTCAACCACCCCACTCTAAAAATCAAGGAGGATACAGCTCAGGGGGAAAAAAACACGTCCAGTGACCTGCAGCAGATATGATAGACTATTCTGTAATAAAGGATCAAGGTGTTCAAAATATGGTTTTGAAATATTTGTACTTTTCTGTATATTTCCCCAGACCATTGCATAGTATCACCATGATTTTTCACTAATTGAACATCAATTTATTTATCTCTCTCTCTCTCTCTCTCTCTCTCTCTCTCTCTCTCTCTCTCTCTCTCTCTCTCATTAAATATAATTATTAGATATAGAGGAAAGTATCTTCAAAGATTGTGGTATATTATCAAAACTGTTAAAATCAGCATTCGGATTAAAGAAATGTATATGTTCGGAATCATACCATTTTTTTTATCAGTTCTAAAAAAAGAGGAAAAAGAAGACATAGTTAGATTTATCAAAAACTGTTCAGCCATCCAACTTAATTTCGTAAGTATGTCTCGGGACACAGCTATTCAACCTGGCTTTAACTAAATATTTACTATTCGTGTTAGCTGCGACTTGTGTTGGAGAGAGATTGCCAGTCGTCAAAGTTGCTTATTTATTACCCCAAATACTAGTGATTTATATTGTTCTTTCTAGTTCTCGCTAGAAATAATTTTATCACAAAGGTACTGCTCAATTATTTACCTTCTAAATGGAAATGTTATGTTTTGCATTCTAGGTCCTTCTTTAGCAGTTGAGTTGCATGGCAGAGTATCATTTCATGTTTCCATATATCAGACTAGTACTCGTCGCTCCCTTCATATTCTTTTTCTTCTTCTATTTTCCTGATTCTTAGAATAATCGGTCGGATGATTCAATGTTGTTGTTTTTTTCTTCTTTTTTACTAGTTTTCTCTGGCGTATGTTATATTAGTGATTAAGAATTCTCCTCCCATTGGTCTTTGAAGCTGAAAATATTTTGGGATGCTTACTAGGCATTGGTACAAATGGAAATATATACAATATTATGACTCACTCTTAGTTATTTATGGCAGCTCTATCCAATCTAACAATCTATTGTTTATGTTCATCTACTGTATACCAATTTAGTTTTATTTAATGATTGCTTCCTTTAATTAATCCATAAGTCAGTTTAGGAACGTCATAATAATAATCTTTTAATACTTGTGTTAGTAGAGAGAGAGAGAGAGAGAGAGAGAGAGAGAGAGAGAGAGAGAGAGAGAGAGAGAGAGAGAGAGAGAGAGAGAGAGAGACCCTTTCCCGCCTCTGCAATTCCCTCCTTTTAGACGGGAATCCAATTTGCACTTGATCTTGAGAAGGTTCGGAGATCCCATTATTAAACTCTCTTGCTTCAAGGCCCTCTGCCATGCTTTTGATGGATATACTTGCCGTGAATGCAAATGAAGCCTCACCACAAGGTTCCCTTTGTGGAAGCTTGTCTAAACCTGAGTGATGATAAACAACTGGGCTGAATTTTGTAAGACAATTAAAGGAAGGCATGGAGAAAATTAGATGTGTATTATTGTTGTTTCTTGGGACAAGCTGTTGAGATTTAGACGTCAAAGAGACATTTTATGATAGGCTAATGTTATCAAAGGAGGATGAAGTCTCTCGTTAGTATATGCATGTTTATCTGTCTCGCTTTGCGGATACTTTGATCTGGAACATTCTGTATGGACAAATATGTTTTATTTATTGAGGCCTTGGCGAAATTGTGTTTACACTATTTGTATGATTAAGGCTTAGATGATCAGGTTTAAAACAATCTACACTAGTATTTTTTATGCATAATTTTTGTAGTCTATTACTTATATCTCAGTTCTTCTTCACCCCCTGCTCTCCTGATATTTCAGGGTGCTGCACTGAAATCCCCCCCCCCCCCCATTTCCTCCTTTCCTTTTCTGTATTGATGGACTTCTTTTTTGGATAATTGTGCTTTGATGACTAAATGTAAAGGATTCATAGAGAGAGTCTGTCCATGATGTGCTTTGTTACTGAGAGAATTTTATGTAAAGTACAATCATGTTTATTTGGGTCAAGAAGTTTTTCATGATGATTATTACTTACAGGCCGTGTTATATAGTGCTCTTAATATCTATTATTAACGGAATTCACCTGTTTGTTGCGCAGGACTGCTGAGGGAAAATATTTTTTTGCCATTTGATAATTATTGACCTCCCACTCTTAAGTTCTTATGTCCTACTGCTATCGAATGAATATTAAAATTTCACAATCTTAACTGGTTCTGTATATTTAGTCAACTCTTTTATTCATTTAATTTATTAAGAGGAAAAATTATTAAATACAATAAATTACTTGTTTAATAATAAGATTAGTCTTCATGATGAAAGTCTGCGCGTAATAGGTAAGCGAGTTATGCTATGTGAGTTGCATGTAGATTGACTGATTCATTTTTTAGTTTTCTGGAGTCCTGACATCGAATGTCATGGACGCCGATATTGTTTGTTATATATAGAAAATAAAAGAATTTTTAATTTAAAATCATAAAAGCGAATATGTCCTTATAAAAGTTAAATATCTTTCAGAAGACTTGCTTCTGAAATAAATCTAAAAATGCCGCTAGCATAATACAACACACATCCCCACCTTGAGCCTAGAAACACATGAAAATCAAAGTTGTTACGTTCATTCTTCAGCTTCTAAAGGAAGATTCCAGCTTCAAATAAAACATTTTTACATACAAGTATGTACCAATTCTCATAAGAGTTTATGCAGGAGTCAAATCCTGAAAGAAAGCGTTGGTTTGTGTAATTCACATTGCACCATTCATCTCTCTATGCACAATAGACTTTTTCCCCTTGATTATCAGGCCGCTTCAAGTCTTCTTCTGCTGGTACCCCCGGTAATTTCGTTCCTTGGTATTTTTTTCCATAATTTTTCCACCCAAAATTGAATTTACTGTAACACCCAAAAGTCCATATTTTCCTTTAGATTATCCTTATGTATGAATAGTACATCATAGACGGTAAATATCGACCTCATGTACTTTTTTTCTTCCATCATGAGCAACCACAGAGACAGTCTTACATCAATACTGGCAAGGCCTATAGACCTTGACCCCTGGAACCTTGTCCAAATTGTTTTCTGACTCTCCCCTCTTTCACTTCATATTAAGTTACCGCTTAATGCCTTTTCCAGATGCCTATATACAGTCATTACTGATATTTCTGTAATATGCATTGTAGCTTTATTTGCACCGAATTCTTTGTTATCTAGTTTGCACTTGTGCATTTTTCATAAAACAATACTGGCAGTTTTGTATCTAACCAAAACTTCACTCATTATTATTATTATTATTATTATTATTATTATTATTATTATTATTATTATTATTATTATTATTATTATTATTATTATTATTATTATTCCATTCAAATAATGTTCATACATTTTTCATTCACATCGTATTCCCAGTAATAATTAGGTGTTTTCACCCTTACATTTTAGTTTTAGAAAACATATTTTGTAATTGTTCGTTAAACAGTAGGCGAATATTTTCCTGACCTGTCTTGAGTCAAAAATATTCACAAAATTTAGAATGTCTGATTTTATGGAAACGTTTTCATTTACTTTGCTTTCGTAAAGTTTCAAGTTTCAGACTCTCTCTCTCTCTCTCTCTCTCTCTCTCTCTCTCTCTCTCTCTCTCTCTCTCTCTCTCTCTCTCTCTCTCTCTCTCTCTCTCATGAATAATATTGATTATCTCCATCAACAAAATGGGAGGGGAAATATTTTTACCTTCGTTTCTTATAATCATGTGACCAATGAATTTTGGGTAATTAACATTGCAATTTGTCGCCAGTTTTATATCATTTGTACTAAGGTTTAGGGACTGAAACCATACCAAATTTATTAATTAACAGTGGTCATTTGTACCAAAGTTTAGGGATTGAAACCTTAACAATACTTGTTAATTACCTCCGTTGATTATCAATATATGACGGAGGTTATTTGAAATTCATCCAAATCTAGACAAGAAATCAAATCAGATGGATATAATTGTTTGGTTTTAGCGATTGGCATTAGTATATGTATCACTCTAGAATGGCTCGTGGTCTTCTAAAAACAGGTCAGTTTTCCTTTACGTCTTCTTGTATTTATGATATGGGCTCAAAATTGAGAAAATTCAGCTGAATTATTGTTTTGGGCAAATTGAAGGCAAAATGATGTCCTACACATACATAGGCTCTTCCTATTTCCATCCACCACCGATGGATAAAGTAAAATTAAATCGAAATATTGTATTTGGGTTGATTTTAAAAAGAGAAGATTATTTAGGCCAACTTAATTTTAGTTTTGAGGAAGGAGAAAAATGTAGAGGAAGGATGATATTTCCGGGAGAATTTCAGTATTTTCACTATTTGTTAAATGGTGGTAAGAAATATGAGTACGTTAATAAAGTAGTTGGCAGTGGCGAACGATTGGTTAGTATTTTAGGTTTCCAAAGATTTGTATAGACATAGAAGAAAGATAGATGGAAAACTTTTCATATGTAATTTTAACCAACAGAAAATCATAACGACATAGGAAATTTGAAGGAACAATATTCGCTCTCTCTCTCTCTCTCTCTCTCTCTCTCTCTCTCTCTCTCTCTCTCTCTCTCTCTCTCTCTCTCTCTCTCTCTCTCTCTCTCTCATATGCTTTGGTTCATATTCAAGTCATCTTCCCAGCAAAAAAAAAAAAAAAAAAAAAAAAGACAAGTCCAATCGTGTCTTCGAGATTATCGCAAAATCGTTTTCATACTATCGCCTTAGGCTTTCAGAATATCTAGTATTTTACAGACTGTGAGCCCAATAGAAAACTGTAATAACTCTCGAAAAATATTCTACCCCTTCGGCAAATAGAAACACTAGAACATCGTGAACCAATTTCTGCCAGGACATAAGAAAGAGAACACGTTTTTATATTTTCATTTTTCCTCCAAGATATTCACTGAATACTTATTTTGGAAAGTGTCATTTAATTTTTCACTTTTGAAATATCCTTACCTTGAATATTAGCATGTCTGTCTGATGATTTCACAGCAAATATTTCTCATTGTCTTTCAATCATTGATATAAATACATGAACTTAATATTTGAAACATTTTTGTCTTACTTTTTATATGCAGTATTTGGATTTTTGGTATTTACATCACTCCCACATATATAGATTGATTTAAGATTTCTGACATAATTTTAACGTGTTCAAGGGATATATTGTTTTTTGTTCAAAATTGTTTTGTCTTGTATGAGTTTTATTCCTTTGTTTTCATTAATTATGCTACTTCGAATCATAATGGAGTGAACAGAAAGTCTAGCTCTGGTAATTTACAATCGCAAGTTGATGCCTTTTTGTCGGATATTTTTTCATTTGATTATTAATTTAATCTTTCAACTTTTTAACTCATTATTGGGGTTCGGTAATGATCCGAGGGCAGTTAAACTAGTTTTTTTTAGTCAAGTAATACTTCTGTGATATTGCATGTATTTTAAACAGTAAAGTGAAGATATAAAGCAAACAATAATTATTTGGTTTCAAATGTTATGCTATTATTTTATTATACATTGGTGTGTTATCCGTTCTATTTCCATCGGCAGCAACTCCTTCCTTTTATTATTGTTGATATTATTAGAAACAAATCTACAACTCGGGTTGGAAAAGTAGAATGCCATAAGCCTAAGGGTTCAAATATGGAAAACATCCAAGTGAGGAAAGGAAATAGGGAAACAGATAGTAGCTGTGTGTACCCTCATCTGGTTGCCCAATTCAATAAACAACCTTGACTGATGAGTAGTTGCTGAAGCAGAACTCAATCAAGAGAGGGGCAATGGGTTCCTAATCATCACTATTGCCCAGAATTCGAACTTGGCACACACACACACACACACACACACACACACACATATACATACACACACACACACACACACACACACATATATATATATATATATATATATATATATATGGTTTTTGGGCATGTTATTTTACGTTTAAAATGAATAGACGATGTCTCAGTGGCTTCCAAAAATCGACGATAGCATCTCTCCGGACGAACTGTCATCCAGAAAATTTTCAAAATAACGAGGAAAATTGTATTTACATTTCTCCATTTATTATTTGATATCGACAGGTGTTTCGAGTCACTTCGTTACCCTTCACCAGGGCTTTATTGGTTGAACAATGGAATTGTAGTTTATTATAAACGTGAAAGGTTATGGTGGTGAAAATTTTGATGCAAGAATATTTGTCAACTTCGAAATTGATGAAAAAAAATTGATGAATGAAATGTGTATGTGTATGTTTTTGTATATGCATATACGACCAGTCTTGCTTTATCATAATATAGGCCTATATTTTGAATAAAGTCAGATAACGTTGTCTGCATTGACCAGCTGATATTATTTTTAAGAAATTTCCAGAACCAATAAACGGATAACACATTTGGTTTTATTTTGGAAAATCATCTATGAACAGAGAAGTAATTTTCTCTACCCTTTACACTGGCTATCTTTGTTAATACTTTTAAATGGACCTTTTGCTAATAGAAGGTCATGTACTGGCAGAGTATTTGTTACTCTTATTGCAGATAACTTTATGAGTAAGTCTATATAATTATATGCTGTTTAACCGAATGGTTGACTTGTTTTTTTTCATCCTGCATTTTTATTTGTATTCTATTAAAGGTTTAAAGGCCGCTCATGAATGACAGAGGCAAGGGACAGTGACATTGCCCTATCAAGCAGAATAATGCCCTAGAGACTGACCAGCGCACTAGCCCCCTCTCCACCCAAGCTACGACCAAGGAGGGCCAGACAATGGCTGCTGACGACTCAGCAGATAGACCTATAGGTTCCCCCCCCCCCCATCCTTAGTTCACAAGGATGGTGAAGCTGCAGCGACCGATGAAACTAACGAGTTTGAGCGGGACTCGAACCCCATTCTGGCGATCACCAATCAGGGACGTTATCTCATCGGCCACCGCAAACTTTGAACGTGATTGTGTCTCAAAGATATGTATTTTCATTAAGTAGATCGTGATTATGACTTTTTAGCCAAGTGTTAAATTTGTGTTAAAGTCTGAGATACTGATTTTCCTTAAGTATGAAGTGAAATGCTTACCAGAGGACTGGGGGCAGAGGAGGAGAAAACCCCACAACGCAAATGCGATCATGAATTGTCTTTGTGCAACAAGAAGGTAGAATGTTAATGTTTTTTCGATATGTTTCGTTATCACTTAATCATATCTAATGTCATAAGTGTGAGCGAAGATGATTTATCTAGTTTAGAATGATCTTTCTAAAACCCTATATTTATATATTAAATATTTGTCTGTACATGTATTAGTCACTAGCGCCATTATGCACTCTTAATATCAAAATATTAATACTTCATAATTGTCTGAAATATGAATTTCTTTGATACATTTGTTTAATGAGGAACAGTAGAATTTCAATGAAGCCCGTTATTGTAATAAAATGCAAGCTCATTTACTAATAAAATTGTTTTCTTCATAGTCGCTTGTGATTAGAATAGAAACATGTCAATAATAGAGCTGGAAGTAAGTACTGTATTATCTGTTGTGACTTGAATAAGAGGAAGAAGAGAAAACTTTGGCCAGTAATTAGTGGCTATGTATGAGCCAGTGACGTCATCTCCCAACCCAATAACCTCTGTGATTAAATTTTATGAAGTTTGGAAAGGCAATCAGCTGAAACCAATGTTATGTTCTAGTTGGCTGTTAATACTTAAAGGTAAGAATAACAGTGTTTTAATTCCGTATTTTTTCATGTAATGTTATTATAAAAACACTTTATTAATAGTTCTTTTAAATAAAGTATTCCTTTTTTTATTATTGTCAAGACATTATTTGGTGGTAAATGTGGTTCACGTCAATATGCGTATTTTTCCAAGAATTCTATAATCAGCTACAGAAAAAAGTAATGATATACTGAATTCACTTTTACATTATTTCCTGATATATGTTGTAGATTCTGAGAATTTTGGCAGTTTGTACTACTCCTTTTGTTTGCATCCAACTAATTTGACCAAACAATTCATCATGAAACTACTGCCGGGTTTTGCTCTTTAAACTTATTCAAGGAAAATGTTGTTAAATGACAAATATTTAAAACAGATAAACAAGGGAATAAAGTAGTTTCCTAAGTAAATAAGAAAATAAGGAAAGATATAGTTAACTAAGGATTTTGTTATTCTAATGTTTCCTTTGCTTAATGCCACGATGATTATGTTCAAAGTAATTGCCACTTTTAAATACAGGTAATTTTTTGAGATGTTAGGTAATTGGAACATTATCAAGAAATTTCGACTGGCCAAGAAATATTTCCAAGGGACAAATATTCTGCAGTTTCAAGGGATCGAAGAGGGAAGAGGGAGTAGAAGAAAGAATAATTACGTTGTATCTTGCGTTGGAAGATATGTTTCTTCCTCAAAAGTATTTATGAAGGATATTTCTTTAAGTTTGAAATTTTATAATTTTAACTAGAGAGAAAAATTGATGTAAAAGTGAGAGATGAACAAGCAGGATTTAGAAAAGTTAGAAGTTGTACTGACCAAATTTTCATTTAAAGACATGTACAGCAATGTGTAGATTATAGAAATTAGATTTTTATGGCATTTGTGGACTATGAAAAATGTGCACCGGCCAATTTTGTGGAGAGGCTGGCATTATTATGGAGTTCCTCTTAAGTATATAAATTTGATTGTGTCTTTTTATGAGTCTAGCAAATGCAAATTTAATATTTGTGAAGTCCTATCAAGTGAATTTCCAGTGAACAGTGGAGTACTGTGAGGAAATGTGTTGTTACCTATGTTGTAGGTTGGCCAGGGCATCAGCCACCCGTTGAGATACTACCACTAGAGAGTTAGGCGTTTCTTGACTGGCCAGACGGTACTACATTGGATTATTCTATCTGGTTACATTTCATTTCCCCTTTACCAACACATATACCGAATAGTCTGGCCTATTTACATATTCTCCTCTGTCCTCATACACCTGACAACACTGAGATTATCGAACAATCCTTCTTCACTCAAGGGGTTACTGCACTATCATTGTTCAGTGGCCACTTTTCTCTTGGTAAGGGAAGAAGAGACTCTTTAGCTATGGTAAGCAGCTCTTCTGGGAGGACACTCCAAAATCAAACCATTATTCTCTAGTCTTGGGTAGTGCCATAGCCTCTGTACCATGGTCTTCCACTCTCTTGGGTTAGAGTTCTCTTGCTTGAGGGTACAGTCGGGTACACTATTCTAAGTAATTTCTCTTTCTCTTGTTTTGTTAAAGTGTTTTTATAGTTTATAAAGGAGATATTTATTTGAATGATGTTACTGTTCTTGAAATATTTTATTTTTCCTTGTTTCCTTTCCTCACTGGGCTATTTTCTCTGCTGGAGCCCCTGGGGTTATAGCATCCTGCTTTTCCAACTAGGGTTGTAGCTTAGCTAATAATAATAATAATAATAATAATAATAATAATGGATTTTGTAATGCGTAGAACAGTTGGAGATGATGAAGGGGGCTTGGACTGGATTAGTGATGGAAAATTAGCTGACCTAGAGTATGTTGATGACGCTGTCCTTATTATCAGACACCACAGGATTTGCAATGCTTGATTATCAGAATGTATGAAATATCACATAATGTTGTGCTCATGACAAATAGAAGAAAGACGGAGATTATGAAAACGGAATATGCAATGGAAGAAGAAATATCATTGGAAGGAGAACGGATTAATGTGGTTGAATCATTAAATATTTAGTACCTATGATCTCTAATACAGGGTCTTTAGAACTGGAATTTAATGAAAGATTGAAAAAGAAAATCCACATCAGGCAATGGGAAGATTAAGTAAAATTTGGAAATCAAATGGCCTAAAGTTTCATATAAAAAATCAGGCTATATATCAGTTTAGTGAGATCGATGTAACTGTATGGACATGAGTCGTGGTATGACGATGAAACTATCCAACAGATTTTGTAGATTTGAGAACAAAGTCCTCTGAATTGTATTTGAAGTTGAATGGCAGGACAGCTTTAGAAATGAGACTGTAAAAGAGATTACTCAAGCGCCATTTGGGCATGCTCTTCGCACTCTCCAAGAGAAATTAGCTCACCAAGAGACCATAAGAGGTGGAAGATGTAGATGATGGATGGAGAAGTATTGATTTCAAATCTCAGATAGAGACGATTAGCCAAATCTAAATAAGGACCTTTGCGTCAATAGGTGTAGTAGGAGATGATGATGATGAACATACAGTAGATTAAATAGAAGTCGCCATGCAGTGCAGGTTTGATAAAGTCTTAACCGTTTGATTCTTGCTTTGCTGGCTCAAAAATTAATTAATTACAGCTTTTCGGATATCTAAGTTTTAAGCGGATACAGCATTCTCTGCTAACACGAAGCATATTTTTTCAAGCTACTGTGAACACTCGTGAAGTAATTTTCGATGATTTTTTCTGTTTTACCTTGTACATTTGTGTATGTACTCGTAATTTTAGATTTGCAATTATGCGTGAATTATTTTCTCAATTTCAGATGAAAATTATATATGAATTGAAATAAAAACTTTTGTATATTAGAATGTGTACTTTTTAAAAATTATTGTTATTTTAATGAAAAACGATTTCATTGTTTACCATGACGTTCCTGAAGGCCTGAAATTCCAAACATCCTATTTATAAGAACGCCTGTTATGAATGGCTATGGGGCGAGTGACCTTATTCCAAAATTAGTATGATATCCGAATTGGTAAGAATGGCTATGGGTCACAATAATGCACGAGGCGCCTACACAATAATTGTAGATAATAGAGGTCCGTGGCATATCTAAATCCTTGCATTGTTTCCCATACTGTATAACTTGCAAATTTTTTATGAGGACCCAAGTGGGGTCAGCTACGCAGCCATGATGTAGACGAGCTTATATCAACCTGAATTCACTCCGAAGTATCTCCAGGTAAATAAAAGAACTCTGATTCAATATAACATTTACATTTTATGGATAGAGGAGTTTTTTCTTGTGGTATAGCATTCCATCCCAAACGACTAATTCATTTCCTAGGTATTGTTCTAAAAGCCTTTTTATAAAGTTGGTCTATTTTAATGCAAAATCCCCTTTCAATTGAGAGCAAAACACTGAAATACATACGTAACGAATTTGATAGCACTTACCACTAAAGAATCTTTTGTGATTACATAGACATATTGTGTTGTGTTGAGAAGGATTCAGCCTATTTTAGTTAACAGGATGCACATTGGTACATTTTGTATAGTGCCTTTTATGAAATTACAAATTCTTCATTACCATTTTCCTCATCTTCGTTTTGTGTGTATTAATAACATTTTGTTTACATTTTTTATGAACTTCGTCATCCTTACTCGTAACAAGCAGGTATCGATCGTATTGTTTTACAATAGCAAATTATGAGTATCACCGGGAGCAAACAATCATATACAAACAAACGCACGCGTCGATACATTATCAAATTTATGTAGTTTATTTGGAAATCTTGAGACATAGCCAGTCTTTTTACACGTATATAAGATATTAGGATTAAACGAAGGCACCAACTTCGGCTTTGTGTTGTTCGTTGTGCAAATGAAAGGTGTAGGATTGATATCTGAAGTTTATGCTTTGAAATGGAAATAATGATAAATACATGGTAAAGACCAACAGGTTTGCATGATTTCGTCGTTGTGGTTGATATCATCCACACAATTTGTTGATATAGATTCAATTCTTTTCATTTGGTATTTTTAAATGGCATAATATTGACCATCAAATGGATATTGTTGACGTTTTTAATCCATAGGAGCATAATGGTTTGTTGAAACCTGTCGAAAGACAGTGTACTTTTCATTTGTCGGAAAATTATCAAACGCGATTTTGTTAATCACTTGATCGCTTTCCCGGTTAACTTGATATTTATAATCTTGAATCATTATAGATGGAAAATTAGATTTAAAAAGGTTACTTTAATTTTTTAGGTCCCTTTTTTTAGCGTTGTCCTAAGTGATTGATGACTGATTGTCCGAGGCTTGCTGAAAGAGTTGGCATAACTGAATGAAAAAAAAACCTTTACATTATTGCTTTTATTTATATACTTTTTTTATATTTTTATTAGAGTAGGTGTGAATTAATTTGAAGATCTCAATTTCACTTATAGTGGTATTGCCACCCATTTCAAATGAAATCTCGAGAAGAATAAGATAATTGACAAAAGTGATATGTACTTGATTTCCCCCCCCCCCCTCTCTCTCTCCCTCTCTCTCTCTCTCTCTCTCTCTCTCTCTCTCTCTCTCTCTCTCTCTCTCGTCATTACTCTTATCTCCCCTTTTCCCTTCCAGCTGAAAGTCGCTCCTCTTTTAATGACATTAATATCATAAAACTAATTTTCTTGGGAAGGATCCAAAAGTCTATTTCAGGGACGGGAGAATTAACGCGAAGTATCATAATTAGGAAGAATGAAATCCCTTCGATTCTTGCATAATTAAGTATCCTAATGACTTATTTTACATTTTACTTTTATTATGTGTTTGAGTTGAAAATCTTGTTAATGATGTCTGTATCTCATAAGTGAGTGAGATTGTATTTTATATTTAATTCCTTAATTAGTTCTTAACGTTTTTTATTTTTTTTTTATTTTAGTGGCAATAATAATCATATTCATAATGGAGCGCCAGTCAGTTTTCCAGAATTATTATTATTATTATTATTATTAATTGCTATGCTATAACCCTAGTTGGAAAAGCAAGATGCTATATGCCCTGGGGCCCCAACAGGGAAAATAGCCCAGCAAGGAAAGGAAACAAGGAAAAATTAAATATTTTAAAAACATAAACAACATTAAATTAGATATTTCCTATATAAACTATAAATACTTCAACAAAACAAGAGGAAGAGAAATTAGATAGAATAGTGTGCCCGAATGTACCCTCAAGCAAGAGAACTCTAACCCAAGACAGTGGAAGACCATGGTACAGAGTCTATGGCACTACCCAAGAGTAGAGAACAATGTTTTGATTTGATTTTGGAGTGTCCTTCTCCTAGAAGAGCTGCTTACCACAGCTAAAAGAGTCTCTTCTACCCAGAATGTAGACTATGTTTATTTTCTATATTTTAGCTGAAAGGTATCTACTGTTGATAGATTACAGGGTTACGGTTTCTTTTGCGAAGACGATTTTAAGATCTCCGAAACACTTACTGATATCCCTGATACAAAATAGCTCGGTCTAGAACTTTCCTAAATAGACCAAATTCTCTCGTCAAAATATCAGTATGCTGCGGTAATTAGAAGGTCATTATGTAAATTTATAATGGGAGTTAATTTTCACTCTGATTAGGTAGTAGACTTTTTTTCGTGTTGGAGTTTAGTTACAAAAAAAAAAAGCTGTAACATTGAAAATATTAGAACAATTTGAAATATTATAATGATCTTAAATAATGAAAAGGACAAAGAATGCAAATGATATTAATGTCCATCTTAGCAATAGGTTATTATTATTACTATTTTTATTATTATTATTATTATTTAAATTAATAAATAGACTTATGAATAGAAATCAATGAATTACACTAATCTACTGACCCACAGAACCCATATTATTTTTTCCAGAACCATCGATTGTAAAAAATAATCAGCACTTAGTAAGACAATTCATTATAAATGCGTTTTTATTTCGTAAATTGATCATTTGTCTGGTGGACTAGCTTTGAGATACTTCCGCTAGGGAGTTGTTGATCCTATGACTAGTCAGATACGCAGCCGTTTCTGTACACGCCTCTGGTCAGTTAGTACTAAATTGTATTGGATACCCCTCTGGTTACGGCTCATTTTTTCCGTTATCTACACACACACCGAATAGTTTGGCCTATTCTTTACACGTACTTTTCTTTCCTCATATACTTGACAGCACAAAGGTAACCGAATATTCTTCTTCACTGAAGGGGTTAATTAATGCACTATATTGTTCAGTTCAA
Source organism: Palaemon carinicauda (assembly GCF_036898095.1). Lineage (NCBI taxonomy): Eukaryota > Metazoa > Arthropoda > Malacostraca > Decapoda > Palaemonidae > Palaemon > Palaemon carinicauda. Next base: position 47,984,308 of record NC_090739.1, read on the forward strand.
TGGTTACTTTTGACTTGGTAAGGTTAGAACAGACTCTTTAGATATGGTAAGCAGGTTTCCGTGGAGGGTACTCCAAAATCAAACCAAAACATTGTTCCCTAGGATTGGTTGGTGCCATAGCCTCTGTGCGACGGTCTTTACTGTCTAGGGTTAGAATTCTCGTGCTTGAGAGTACACTCAGGCAGACTATTCTATCTGTTCCCATATTTCCTTTCCTCACGGGGCTATTTTCTGTTGTAGTATCCTGCTTTTCCAACTACGGTTATAGTTTAGCTAATAATAATAATAATAATAATAATAATAATAATAATAATAATAATAATAATGCTATTCTTTTTGAATGAAGGTATCTTTCAGAATGATGTCTGATTATTATATTGTTGTTTTGAAAGCCAGCTATATTCTAAGTATTCTTGCCTCTCAACTGCTTCGATCCTTTTTTTTCAATATTATTTCATTTGTGCAAAAATACTTGTTTATTTATTTCCCTTTTATTTTAAATCAGTTTTTTTGGATATATATGGTGACTCAGCCGCTAATTTTCTTATAGAAAATATTATCTTTCTTTCCCACTTGGAAATGGTAAACCTCAATTAGATGTTTAGTAATTTGTATGATTGTTTTTCTTTTAAATATTTTTAAAGGTTAATAATGACCCTCTCATATAATGATATGCAAAACGTAGCCTGTATCTGCTATGGTTTGGGAATACGTAGCTATCGTTGTCCTTGTGTAATCATTTTTCTATACCAAAAGTACCAGGAAAACGAGGGTATGCTATACAATTAATGGCAATGACAATGAATGTAAACATAAATACCATTTTACAATGGCATTAATAAAAATTGTTTTTAAAGAAGATTGGTTAAGCTACTTAATACGGACACAACATTTCAGGTTTTTGATGGTCTCTCGAAGGGAACATAATGGTATACCATTATAAACTTCCATAATTTTATAATATAAAAACATTAAATAAAATATATCAGAAATTTTCACTATTCAGCCATTCATTTATAGTCAGGGTTGTGGTAGCCTATTGGAAACGTCCCTTACTTGCGATCTGCCAGATTGGGGTTCGAACACCGCTCAAGCTTGATAGTTTCTTGTAGTGTCTGCATCCTCACTATTCTTGTGAGCTGAGGATGGGGGGTTTGAGGTCTACCTGCTGAGTCATCAGCAGCCATTCCCTGGCACTTCCCGGTCCTTGCATGGGTGGAGAGGGGCTTGAGGTCTGATCATATGTTTATATGTTTAGTCTCTTGGTCATTGTCCTGCTTGGGCATGGGCACTGTCCCTTGCTTCTGATATTCATGAACTACCTTTAGACCTTTAAACCTTTTCTCACTGTGAAAAAATAGAATACAATAGTGTCGTGACAGTTATATGCTGTAATGAATTTCTGTGGTATCATTAAAAAAGAATGAATTAACTGGAGAAAGAGAAAACAGAAATTCTCAGAACAGAGGATGATTTACTGTCTGGTATATCGATTCAGGAACAGGTTATCATAATTGCAAAGAAATTAGTTGAAATGTTCCATATTTTTCTGTTTATTGACATAATTATGACTGCCTCCTGAGCTGCCGTTTTATTTTGTTTCTTGCGTATGTTTTAGTGTGTGTGGATTAATCATTACTTGTCATCCTTTTGAAAACTGTTCCCTTTTGTAATCTCTGATTAGCTTTTATTGTGAGTTTTGTTTTGTTTTCTTTCTGTGTGTTTGCCTGCTTCAACGTCTAACTCGAAGCCCTTTTTCCGACATGAAAAATATTGATGTGTTTACCTGAGATTACCTTATGACAAAAGTCAACGTTTCTTTCCCGCAATAATATGAACTCCTACCAGACAACGTTTTTCAACCTTCTGTATATATATATATATATATATATATATATATATATATATATATATGTATATATATATATATATATATATATAATATATATATATATATATATATATATATATATATATTATATATATATATATATATATATATATATATATATATATATATAAATATGTATAAATATATACATTATGTATATATATATATATATATATATATATATATATATATATATATATATATATATATTACAAGTGTGTGTGTTTTAATGCATTACTTTCCACATCCTAACATCGTGAGTGTGTATCATGATGTATAATCCGTAGCGTGTCAAGTCCGTTTCCGTGAGGAAATAAATATAACACAAAAGAAGAAATTTTTACGACCTCAGGATGGTTGATGACCTTACAAAGGTCATCTATAAATAAGATCCATGACCCATTTGTGGGGAAAACGAATAATATAATCGAGTTTTGTCAGAAAGAAAATATTTTAAGGAGGTAAAGTAATTAAAGCTAGAAATTACAATGTTTGTAAGTGTAAATAGATTTCATAAATCACACTGATTAGATAGGCATTTTCCATTCATTCAATATTTTGATGGCACTAATTTAATGATATCGAACTGCATTCGTACGGTTTGCTATTTCACATACCTAGAGATTAATTTACTTAAGATTTCCTGCTAATTTGGAATAGGGAAATTTATAAATCAATGAGCAAATCAGTAAAAAGTAAAATTTATCAAACATGAGATAATTTTTGATAGCCACAAAACTTTTACAGGAAACGACGTTGGTAATTCTTTTGTCCTGAAGTTAATTATTCGGTATACACACATATGTATATATATATATATATATATATATATATATATATATATATATATATATATACACATATATATATATACATATATATATATATATATATATATATATATATATATATATATATATATATATATATATATATATATATATATATATTGTATATATACATATATATATGAATATATATATATATATGTGTGTGTATGTGTGTGTGCTTTTTGGGGATGATAATTTATGCTTCTTTTGAATTAACGTTTGCTACTTGCCGCATTGCCAGAAACAGGTTTCTTCCTTTCTTTTTACCGTGAAAACTGTAAAAACCTCCCTGACAATAATTGGAATGGATTATTATTGTCGTTTTAAAGGAAAACTTCTACATAAAATGGCTGTGCACAATGGCTTATATTTCTTTCTAATTTGTTAATGACTAGAATGGCTTATGTACTGCATTATTTCAGGAAAGTATTAACATTTAGGATGGCAAAGATAGTGCCCCTCCCCCCAAAAAAAATAATAGTAGGAATACGGGCATGGATGAGTAGAACATACAAGTTTATTATTATTATCATTGTTGTTGTAATTATTATTAGCCAAGCTACAATCCTAGTTGGAAAAGCAATATGCTATAAGCCTAAGGGCTCAGACCGGGAAAAATAGCCCAGTGAGAAAAGGAAACAAGAAAATAAACGATATAAGAAGTAATGAAAAATTAAAATAATACATTTGATAAAACATATCAACATTAAAACATATAATTCATATATAGACTATAAAGAGACTTATGTCAGCCTGTTCAACATAAAACCATTTGCTGCAAGTTTGACCTTTTGAAGTTCTACTGATTCAACTGCCGGAATAAAACTTCTAGAATACTGTATAGTATTGAGCCTCCTGATGGAGAAGGCCTGACTGTTAGAATTAACTGCATGTCGAGTATCACGATCAGGATGGAACTGTCCAGGAAGATATGAATGTAAAGGATGGTCAGAATTATGAAAAATCTTATGCAACATGCATAATGAACTAATTAAACGATGGTGTCAAAGATTAATATCTAGATCAGGAATAAGAAATTTAATAGACCGTAAGTTCCTGTCCAACAAATTAAGATGAGAATCAGCAGCTGAAGACCAGACAGGAGAACAATTCTCGAAATAAGGTAGAATGAAACGATTAAAACATTTCTTCAGAATAGATTGATCACCGAGAATTTTAAAAGACTTTCTCAATAAGCCAATTTTTTGTCCAATTGAAGAAGACACAGACCTAATGTGTTTCTTAAATGTAAATTCGCTATCAAGAATCACGCCTAAAATTTTAAAAGTCATACAAAAATTATTAATGCTGAGATCCGGATGTTGAGGAGCCACGGTCCTTGACCTACTTTCAATCATATTTTGAGTTTTCTTAGGATTCAATATCATACCCCATAATTTGCACCATGCACTAATTTTAGGTAGAGCTTTATCAAGGGATTCAGTAGCCCCAGATCTACATTCAGGAGATGTAATTGATGCAAATAGAGTAGCATCATCTGCATACGCAACAAGCTTGTTTTTATAGACCAAACCACATGTCATGTGTATATACTGTAGTATGAAAAGTAATGGACCAAAAACACTTCTATGTGGAACACCAGATATCACATTCCTATACTCAATATGGGGCCCATCAACAACAACTCTTTGAGATCTATTACTTAAGAATTCAATAATAATGCTAAGAAACGACCTACCCACTCCCAACTGTTTGAGTTTGAAAACAAGGACCTCATGATTAACATGGTCAAAGGCAGCACTAAAATCGAGGCCATTCATACGAAATTCCTGACCACAATCAAAGGATTTCTGTACAGTATTGGAGATTGTAATAAGGGCATTACATTCTTCAAGGCTTTTATGAAAACCAAATGACAAACTAGGGAACAGATAATTACCTTCAGCAAACCTATTAAGACGTTTTGACAAAAGACGTTAAAAAACTCGAGATGATATGGGAGTTATGGAAATTGGGTGGTAATCAGTTGGACTTGAGCTACTACAAACACATTTACATAGTGGAGTAACATTACCAATTCTCCAACAAGTGCTAAAAGCTCCTCTTCTTCCTAACTTGAGCAAAATAACAGCTAACTTTGGAGTTAAAAAATCTGCAGTCTTTATATAAGCATCAAGGTCTATCAACATAGCTTTAATTTCACCAGATTGAAAAGCTAAACTAGTTAGTTTAGCCTAAAAAAAAACAGTAATGAGGAAGTTCGAGTTTCTCATTACTCTGTTTACTGTCAAACATATCACCCAGTGAGTGACTGAGCCATCTGGTTTAAGTAAAGGAGGACCTGTTGCATCTACACCAAAGATTGCAGATTTAAGGGTAGTCCACCACTTATTATCCTGGGTTGTACGAGAACGGGTTTCTTTTATGGTTAGATTGTATTCCTTTTCAGTAGAATCATAAACTCTCTAAGCAAAAGATCTAAGCTGCGTATAGTTATTCCAAGTCAATTCTGGTTTGTTACCCTTCCAAAGATGATAGGCCTTCTGCTTCTCCAATTCTCTAAATAAGCACGTGTACAGTCATCATTGAGGCACGGTTTGTCCTTCACTTGTTATCTTAGCACACGAGACGGGATACACCCATCAATTATGTTGACTAGATTCTCATTCAAATGTACAACAGGATCAACACTACTATACAGTTGTGATCAATTCAAGCCCAAAAGATCTTGCAAAATCCCATTCGAGTCTGCTTCAGATTTCATATAAATCTTACATGAGTATTATACATCAGGGACAGTCTGCTCAGTCTTACTACTAATGAAATTAAGGCATGCTCAAATGTCCCGACTGGAGAGTCAACCTTACTTGTTATAACGCCAGGGGACTCGGTATATACGAGGTCCAAACATTTACCAGACTTGTGAGTAGCTTCGCTTATAATTTGCTCACAGCCGGATTCAGAGGCTATGGCGAATGGTAGGAGATACAAAACTTTATCACTTCTTATGATGATCATTGAAATAACCAACAAAGACAAAAGAGGCCTTTCTATCATCTTCTATCTTAGCCCCAATGATAATAAGACAATCAAAGATAGAATCATCTATGTCTGAATTCAGGTAAATCGAACTCAAATACAAGTTGTTATGCTTGCCACAAACTTTTATTACCTGAATCTCATGACATCCACATTCATAGCAGGACTTATCAGAAGCAAGGTACTCAGTCCTAATATAACCGCCATTCCCCTTGCCCTAGGGATGGCATCACATTTTAACATTATTGGCTTTTTAAAACCAGTTATAAGGAAATATGTGTTGTAAACCAACAGAAAGACACGCGTGTATTGGAAAAAGACTCTCTCTCTCTCTCTCTCTCTCTCTCTCTCTCTCTCTCTCTCTCTCTTTCTCTCTCTCTCTCTCTCTCTCTCTCTCTCTCTCTCTATATATATATATATATATATATATATATATATATATATATATATATATACTGTATCTGTGTGTGTGAGCGAGAGAGAGAGAGAGAGAGAGAGAGAGAGAGAGAGAGAGAGAGAGAGAGAGAGACTTACATTTCAATGAATGATATTTTCTCTTTCTGATTAATTGAGTCGTGTTTGACTTGACTTTTTTACTTCTCTATTCTCATCATACTTTTTTTTTTCACATACCCTAAGGCGTATTTTTAAACTTGCTGAGGTCACATGTCGTTTTCATTTGTTCCATATAATTATATACGTATGTTTAAAATATTAATATTGATATTGATATCAATTATTCTACTTCTACGACCACGAAGTTTAGATAATTATATTTGTTCCTTGAAAAGGGGATTTGATTTTTTACTGTTGTAAGTATTAAATAAGATTACTTATCCCGCAGACTCTTTTCGTGTTCTGCGTGACTTTTTATTTCCCTGAAAGAAAGACTTTTTTATTAGTATCATTAATCAAGATTCCCATCCCCTTGCTATTGTGTAATTAGACAAAACTGTAAGAAACAGCTGTTGTATCACGCTGACTGTAATTTCTTTTTTTTTATCCAAAGGTTCTCAATGATAATATACACTAACGAACTTTCATTTCTTTAATATTATGGAATGTATATATCGAAATCAAATCTGTTTTACGACTTGAGTTCA
>NC_090739.1:47993631-48018631 GCF_036898095.1 Palaemon carinicauda
TGTCAATTACGATGGATTCATGAAAATTCCCACCAGTATCTTGAATGCAGGAAATTAAATAAACCAAGTTTACCATAACACGCGCTGAAAAATGAAATCTAAATATTGCTCAACACTTTTAAACTAGTTTTGTAGATGATATTTTAATCGCTCTTTCATCTTGTGGGCGATCTTATTCTCCTGAAATGTAAATGAAATTTCTATACAATAATAGCCCATTATTTTCTGTAAACTTTTGTAGCAGTTTTCAAAAGAATATTTTTTTTTTTTTTTTTTTTTTTTGGTTTTGATTATTCTTCCTCTTTTCCTTTCATTTGCATTTTTACATATGAGACTGGAACCTCCTGAGTAAATAGTAACGGCTTGCTAGACACATCGAAGACGCGGGTAATAATATTCCCACAATGAGAAATGCTTGAATTATTTGGAAAATTTGATTTATCGACTTTAACATTGAGTTCATGAGTAGGCAATAATCTTCCCATTGGAGTTCAGTTTTTGTGGTAAAACCTGTTTTGATGAACAATTTGTCTGTAATTCACTTTATTTATTTTACTGTAATTTATATTATTATTATTATTAATTTTATTTTCTATTTTCTGTTTATTTTCAACACTGGTCTCTTTATTGGACCTTGGATATTATAATTTTCTGTTATTTTATTTAGGGTAACGATTTAGTTTATAATGATAATTATAAAAGTAATAATAATATAATGATAAAATTTTCCTTACATGAGAATAGATGTTATACACTACAGTAGTCTTGAATAATAGCAGTTCATATTGTTAAGTTTGTGAGCTTTCATTTGCGAAGGAAACATAATTATTTCAACCATTTTCCTGCCTTTGAAGTTAACTAATGTAACCATTCTTAATACTATTTGTGAAAACTTATTACGTGGACACAAGTTTGAATTCCCTCTTTGTTCCAACTTCCTTGATGTTAGAATAACAATGCAAAGTTTCTATTTTTCCTGTTGGATGTTATGATTGCGTGTTTTCTTTATTGCATTTTATTCGACTTCTGGGGTTTAAAAGTAAAGACAAAAAGGCAGGACAAAAAATCATACATTTTTTCAAATGTTTTGTGCTCCAGAGATTTAAACAGAATACATTTGTAAATCATGTAAAAATTACGGTTTTTTATCTGTTAAATTATTCCTGAGCTGGTAAGGAATTAAACAAAATTCAGGAGCCATTTTTCAGTCTAAATATCTATTGGCTGGCTGTTGTGAAGTTTATTAGAAAGTCTGCAGGATAATTCCATTCAAGGATGAAAGTATATTTACTTTTCTGCCGTTTATTCTTAGGTACCTCATATAGCTAAGGTTCAATCTTCAATGTTGCCACAATACGTGGAAAACATATAAATATTGTTTTATTTTCTAATGTTATAAGAATGTAGTATTTGGTAATGGCCTTCAGAGACTTTTCCTTGAAATTTGATGGGTTAAGAAAGCCACCAGTTGAGAGAGATCTGCTTCCAGCCAATCTCACTGGAATTTTACATTGGAAAAAGGTTTCTTTCTCATCTTCCATTTTATTAATTATCGAAAAAGGTATCTCGTGTAGTGTTCAAGGGCTACTTTTGGAAAAAGCTATTACCATTGTTTTTTTTTTTTTTTTTTTTTTTTTTTTTTTTCTCAAAACCGGTGATATGTTAAAAAATTTTTAATGCTTAATCAATGTTTTCCATATTTCGGTTTCAGCTTATATCAAAAGTTCATCATCGTCTAAGTGCGTCAAGTAGTGGCTTCGTTTCTGTCTTGCAAAGTGAAATATACAGTAGACATGGGTTTACTCTTCAGCTCTGTGTTAACGGTTAGTACTAAAAGTAGTAGTGTTTTAATAGCAAGAATTTTTAGAAATTTAATGGTAATATCAAGGCCGAAGCAAGAATCTTGTAATGAAAGAAAATCATATGAATCATAGGGTTAATTTACAGTATGTTTTCAATCCTTAGAATATCTTAAAATGAGTTTTACGACTAAACCAAAATAAATGTCGTCGTTAGCTATGACATGGCATTGACTGTTACAATAAGGTATAAGTTAAGTTTACACTGATAACGAAATATGGCGTTGCTGATAAGAAAAGGAGTGATAAAGAAATAAAAACTATTATTTTATAGGGAATATTATTTAAAGAATTATATCTTGGGCATCAAAAAAATAAATAAATAAATAAACAATAACCAGTACACCGGTACTGGTAAAAGATAGTGTTATTTTAACAACAAAGCTGTTAGTAAACCTACGGATTGGAAGCTCTCATAAAAAGTTGATGGTTTTCTTTTTTCTTTTTATATGTTACTGGTTTTTGAGATTTTTAATTGATTTAAAACCGGCTCTGTTAGAAGAGATTAACGATAGAAGGATAAAGTACTGAAGCGATGAATATCGTTTAATTATAAAAAGATGACCGTATTCTTTGGTTATAAATATCTTTATTTTTAGCTAAGCAACCCTTATTGGATGAGCATATGTAAAAATTAACCAAAATATTTTATTATTGATATATAGTGCCACTGACTTAATTCGTATTTATTTTATGGCTGGTGATTATAATTCTCTTTCAACTGACGTATTCTTCTATCATATTAACTTATAATAGTTTTTGGTTTCTTTCTTCATTTATGTTTGCTGAATTGTACTGACGCTTGATTAAAAGAAAATTCTAGTCGCAAAAAAAAACAAGGCATATTCTCTCTCTCTCTCTCTCTCTCTCTCTCTCTCTCTCTCTCTCTCTCTCTCTCTCTCTCTCTCTCTCTCTCTCTCTCTCTCTCAGTTATTACCGAGAGATTCAACGTGGTACCTTTCATCTTATATGACGATGCTAACATATCTCTTACCAGTTTCATTAACATTAATGTTTCCTTCTATTGTAAAACTGTGCGACCTTGAGTTGCGTATGCGGCTCTACTTATTGTAACCACAATGTTTTGTGTAATTTGGTCGAGTATGTTTATGGACGTGATATTTTAAAAGGCAGATTGTGGATACTTTTATTAGAACTGAATCCTGTCTTGTTTAAAAAATATCTCCTACTACATCAAGATTGAGTGTGATTGCATACAGTACATATGATAAAATTAGTCGTAAAATGTTTGCCAACGTGATACCTAGTGCCTTAATCCATTAAATATTTTAGATTGTCCTCATGAAAAAGTAAAATAGTTTACCAAACATATAAATAGGCTCCAGAAGGCACTAGAAGAGTTGGAAAACCCAGGCCTACGTGGCTGAGAACTAAAAAGCGTGAAATTGGAGATGATGATTGAAGAAGTATTGATTTAAATGCTCAAGATAGAGACAACTGGCGTAATCTCACCAAGGCCCTTTGCGTCAATAGGTGTAAGAGGAGATGGTGATGATGATGATGATGATGATAATGAAATGAAGTAAAATGTGTGTGCTATTTGTGAAGACGTTCATAAGATATTGCAAACATGAAAGCGGAAAACCGATGTAATTGATAGGAATTACTTCGATAATTACAAATTATAAAAGTTCAAAATAAAGGAATTGTTGAGAGAGTTACATAATACTCGTATAATTTAGAATTTTTTCATCGATATTGATAAAAACAAATAGTGAAAAACGGGATGACAGTAAAACCTTACCCATTGTTCAACTCCAAAATCATCATAATGTCATGATAACGGAGGGGGAAAATCTGTAAGAGAAAGTTAGTGATTCCCACAAGAGCCCTTCGTTTCACAAGATGACAGGACGGGGAGTAATAATCCGGGTGTTCTTTTTCACTTTCCGTATTACAGCAGTGATGCAGAGGGGCTCTCCGGCTTGTGCAGAAGATGGTTTGAAGAGATCATGTACGTGGTTGGGATTATTTGTTAATTTTATGTAGATTAGAATGAAGTCTATAGCTATCTGGCTTGAATTATCATTTTGGTAGATCACAGAGCAACTCCACAGGTTTCCCCCATTTACACTTAGGCCCTGAATATCCTCCCAGGCCGTAGCGCTGGGTCATGTAATACAAATTCCATAAATCTAAAAGAGCCATGTTAGAGAAATGGTTTTGAAAGACCTTTTGGAAGGCAAAGTCCTTAGTGTCCAGAATGGACAAGAGTGCGTACAAAATCGAGGAGAATGGTACTTAGCGTTTAGGGATTTTCGACGTACTGCTGGTGACCCATATGTGAAAGATGTTAACGAACTATTGTTTTGGATTTTTTTTTTAAATTGGCCCATCAACGCTTCAGCAATTAAAGAAAAAACATCATACATTTATCCCCATGAATCACCCCTTGTTAAAGGAAGAGGCTTGTTTTTGGAAACACACGCACACGCGCATATATATATATATATATATATATATATATATATATATATATATATATATATATATATATATATATATATATATGTGTGTGTGTGTGTGTGTGTGTGTGTGTGTGTATGTGTGTGTGTATGTATGTATGTACGTATTTTAACTTTTCTTTCCATGAGGATGATTCAGAATTACATTAAATCTTGCCAATCTAATAGACAAAATGGGGTTGGACTAGAATGAAGCCAGTGTTACGTTATGGAAGGGACTTGGTTTTTCCTTCGATATATTATGAAGAACAATGACCATGTGGAGGATAACCCTAGTGTCTTGAAAAGTGAAATAGTAAAAGCAAAGTGTATGCTCGCTATGGCAATTAAACTCATTCATTGACATAATTTTGCAAGCTAGCAGGGTAGCAACTATGACTTTACAAACATACAAAAATTGGATGGAATTAAAAGAGTGAAGCGAAGAGTCCAGGATATATAGCCCGATTTATTATTGTACCATTTACCTGGAAGTTAAATGAAGAGATGGATTTCAGATGCTCGTTAAACGAAAGGGTATATTGCCTGTATCAAATGAATTAACAGACCTTTGTAATTACGCCGCAGTTTAAGGTGATAAAATAAGAGTGAAATTTGCTCCTGATACATTACCATCATTAAAAATAATTGGTAACCGTAATAGACTACGGAAAATGTTGAAGAAAATTTCTGAAGCATTTTTCACGCACATGAAATGTTGAATTATATTCCCAATGTTCTTAATTAAGTCAAAGTTTCTATATTCAATGCATTAATGTTACTAAGTATTAATATATCATTAGAGTTATTATATATTTCTAAATATCTATTATGTAGATAATCAAGAGTTCATAAGAAATTTGAATTATCACCTATATAAAAACCATAATAAATACTTTACACTATATCACAACGCATTAAACGCCGTTTGACATCCGAGCAATTGGGTAGATGTATTGGAAGACAACTGCCTGTTTACAGTTTATCTTTGTTTAATCTTCTTTATGATGATATGCAATTTTCTCTCGCAATTGTCAATAATCAATATAAAAAACACTTTAACTTTCAATGAGTTTTTGAACCATTAAATGAATTACCTCTTAGCCCAACTCTTATTTTATGTTTTCAATTTTTTATGGTTAATTTACTGCTCTCAGAACATGTGATCCCTATCAAATTGTGAGTAATATATTTTATGCATATAAATATTGTCATCTTAATTTGATTATGAACGTCTTATATGAAAATATGAATAGTTGTTATCATACTTTGAATCGTCCTTTAAGATTATTCAAGCCACTATGTTTTGAAAGAGACAAAAATTAATGATCTTCCCTAAGTAGCTCTGAATTAACGGAATGTTGACCCCAAAATGTGTCATGTAAGGACCTAGAGAAAGTTTACGATAGTATCAGTGGAAAAAGCCAAATATAGGATGGTCAGAACGTAGGGTTTAGGAGACAAGGAGTCTTGAGTGAATGTTTGTAATGGAAGCAATGTATGTGTTAGGATAAGTACATTAGAGAACCACTGTTTTTGTAAAAAAAAAAAAAAAAAAAAAATGGTGAGACAAGGGTATTTTGTCTCTTTGGCTGGACAATATTTAGATCGATATAGTGCTGCGTGAAATTAGTAAAACAGCTCTATAGGTAGGCATAAAGATGCAGAATGGGAAATTAGCTGTAAATGTAGTGCAAAATAGTTCATGCTTGACAATGATACTTTACCTTTTCATGAGATTTGACAAATACATCAGTTGTATAACAGAATGAAAGTGATCTGGGTATTTTCTTGCGTGGTATTTATCTGGAAGTTTCAGTGTAGTTTGTATTTATGTGTTATTAAGGATTAATAACATTACAACAACTATGCCCTCCTGTTTAACTAGGTTTGAGTTTAACAATACTTCTCTTTTCTTATTCTTATGTTCAGTATGTAAACTTACCAATTTTTTTGTAGAAAGTATCAAAACTATACATTTTTAAACGGTATTGTATAAGCAATCCGAATGTTTTTTTTTTTTTTTTTATTCATATGGCCGCTATCTTGGATTTTACAAAATGGCTGACGTAAAAATAGGATTTCGTCAATATTACAGATTTAAAATAACAAAGGAATATAATTTTACAGCAAAGCCGCACATTTCAGGGCAAATGAATGCAATGGTATCTAAATAAAAGAGTTAGACTCCATAAACTTATTTCACGGAAATATTCCATTTTATTGAATGTTTTACTTGTGATCGGACATGAACTTCCCTCTAAGTTAGTGTTCATTAAGAACCAACATGCTCCTTATGACAAAAATTGGTTTAATCTATTAGGCAACCGAGGATTCTTTACATATCACTATCATTGTCCTCATCAGTTTCATACTTGTTCTGTGTGTCATCATCATTCTGACGCTCACTGCCTCATTGGGAAATATTAGTGTAAGATGAGTTCTTTGCTATATAAGAACATTTAGCTGCAGAACACTCTGTTTTGCATTGCCAGCTAACCATCTCAGTGGTGACCTTCTGAGCTAGAAGGTTGGTTTAAACGGGTCATCAAACTCCTTACGATAGCCATTTTGCAGAGGATCCAACTGAGGATCCTGAAGAGCAATGCTGGTGATATAGACACCCAGGACATATTGTCTCAGATCTCAAAGGCTAGGATGTTTCGTGTCACTTTCTGCCATATGCTTGCTAAGGAGATGCCATCACAGTTTGGAGATGGTCTTAATGTAGTTGCCTTTGGGGGAGTAGGATGCACAGACAAAGCTAGCCAGAGTAGCCAATATGGTTTCAGTAATTTTTGCCTCTATTGAAAGTATCTGCAGAAAACTGATTACATCTCTATCTGCCATCATCTAGACTCGCAGCAAAGTTGCATTGTCTTAATGAGAGAATTTTCCAGTGTTGTTTTGCACCAGTGAATACATGGAAGGATGGCAAAATCTTTTCTCTTTCTGCACTTTTGCCTATCCCTATGTGTTCTGTCCTCATAATCCCAGAAGCCATGGAAATGGATGTGTTTTTCGTCACGAGGACAGTTTGCTATGACCAATACTAGGACATCTGTGTCTGGGGAGAAGAAAACTGTGATACCAAGACAGCATGGTAGATCAACAGTGTGTCTGCTTCTTCATGATTCTTGTCCTGGAATAGGAAGTCTTTTTGGTCCCTGGTATACCTTGAAGAAGAGGTGATGACCAGCTTATGTGATATCCTGTTGTACTTCAAGTCTTTGGGGCAGGTTGGTCAGGTTAGCCTTCATCATGTTATGTGAACGGGACCTGTTCATTGGGAGTTGTTTTTACTTTATGTCATCTCTGACGTGATACTTGATTTGTGATATTCATTACTTTCTTTTAGCCCTGGTAGCACTCTTCAGAGAATCGTCCCTTTATGTATCAGATATAAGGAGGATTTCATCATAAGGACATGTGAGGGACATCTATATGTTGTTGACACATTCATGGAGATCTTTTAATGTCACTATGTTCTCTAGTTTCTCGGTCATCTTCTGCAGAAGCACTCTTCAATGCATCAAGGTTATCTTGCAATTTGAAGCATCAGGTGTGTCGTCCATCACAACTTCTGGCTGGTGAATTTCCTGTAGAGTTTGTGCTGTTGCCTGCTTGTTGAGGAGATGGCCATCTTCAATTGGTCTAGGTATGGTAGGGTTTACCATCTGAAGCAAAAACGGTTCTTGGTGTCACAGTGAATTATTGATTTCCTATGGCCTCTTTGATGGGTCTGAGTTCCTTTAGATCCACAGTCTTGTCTTGGAGTTTTACTGTGGTTTTCTTGCTTACATATTTGCTGGTTACCATAGGCTGACATCTCCTTTGATTTACTCTGAAAACTAGTCTCATACAGCTTTTGACAGTCACATGTGCAGTCATGTAGAAAATGGGTTTCCATGTTTCAGTATAGCTGCCTTGATCTTTTTGATAACATCGTGCTCTCTTTTCACAGTATTTTCCCCAAGATCATGATGTTCAGGCTCACTGTGAATGCTTCTCTGTCAACAAATTAGGCCATCCTCTGAGTTTCCATGATGTCAGCATGTCCTATTATGAGGCAACAGATACTGGTATAAGTTTAGCTGGATCGTCATGGATGTCACTGATGACTTCTATGGTGTTTGTATCCTTGCCTGTTTAGGTAAAGTTTGAGAAGCTCTCCCTTGTCAACTGTGCTGCTCTGTAAAATTTCTGCATGGCATTCTCTTCATCATCACGACTCTCCATAGTAGAATGAACCATTCTTTCCTTGCGTGCCTCTTAGGAATAGAGAACTATTAACTTGGTTTGATTTTTTGAAGCAGGACTTTTGGTGTGGCAAACCATTGAGGATCTTTTCTTTCAGACACTTTCTATCGAATGTAGGTATGTTATTTTTCAAGCCTTCCGTGTAAGGTGGTATATTGTGGCTCTAGGCAGTATATTTTAGCAATCCATGTTTGCCAATGGTTATACTCATATAAGCGGATGAGCAATGTGGGGGAGTAATGAGAACTTTGGGTCTGGAGAAAATGCCCCCTAAATCTCGAAGCCACTGGCAGCAGGGTGACGGATTGGGTTTAAAATGATAGAAGAGATCTCTTCGGCTTCTACTCACAATGCCTGTCGGATGATCTTACTGGAATCGGTATGGACCAGCAGGGATCACTTGCTTTGGTTAGATAGGTACTGCACATTACAAGGAACTGGCTATCTTTTGATGAACTTAGGCAATGAATTCTCTATTGATTTAGTCAGTCTATGGAAAGAAAAAATGACAGAATGTCCCCCAGTCCCTGGGGTAGCAGGGTGTCAAAAATCTCCCAGTTTATAAATGCCAAAGAAAAATTGAAAATTGTCAATTGGAATGTTAGAACAATGAATTGGATTGGGAAGTTACGGCAAGTGGAGAGTGCATTTATGAAATATAGTTTAGATATCTTGGCCCTATGTGAAACATGTTGGAAGCGGGTTGGTAAAGAAATATTAGACCAAGGCTATATATATATATATATATATATATATATATATATATATATATATATATATATATATATATATATATATCTACTCAGGAAGAACAGGAGTTGGAGAAGAAGGGTTAGGCATGAAAATGACAACAAGAGCAGAAAGGCATTAACGGAATGGAGAGCTGTAAATAGTAGATTGTTACTTGGAAAGTTTAAATCAAAGCAGTGCAATATGAGTATTATAGTTAGCTATGCGCCAACAAATGATTTATCTGAAGAAAGGAAAGGTGACTACTATGAAGAAGTAGTGTAATAGATGAGATCCCAGAGAGCGATATAAAAGTTGTGATTGGCGACTTTAATGCTAAAGTTGGAAGGAACAATCAAGGTATAGAGAATGTAATGGGTGTTGAGGGTCTTGGTGAAGTTGCAAATGAAAATGGAACACATTTTATTATTTTTTGTTCAACAAACAATCTTGTTATTGGAGGTACTCTTTTCCAGCACAAGGACATCTACAAATATACATGTACTTCACCATGTGCCAAAAACTAAAATCAAATAGATCACATTGCTATAAATAAAGATAGAAGGAGGACTCTGAGAAATGTAAGAAGCTATAGAGGTGCAGGTATTGGTAGTGATCACCAGCTCCTCATTGCCACACCGAAATGAAAACTGAAAGCACCCAACAGAAATGTAGATAGAATACCTAGGTTTGATGCAACTAAGCTTCTAGAAGATGAACACAGAGAAACATTTGCAATTGAATGTAGGAATTGATTTGCAGTCTTAGAGAATTTGAGAGGTGAGGAACAGACAATTAATGAATAATGGTGAGAGATTAGGAACATATATCAGTCAGTTGGTAGTGAAGATTTGTGACATGCAGTTACAAGGAGATGACCATGGATATCAAATATCAAAACATGGGATACTATGAAAAGAATATAAAGACAGAAATTGGTTGTTGAAAGCTTTGAGGAGGTAATGAAAATTACAAGATAGAGCATGCAAAGTATTCCAGTATTGATAGTGAGGTCAAAAGAAAAGCCAGGAATGACTGCGACAGAATATTTAACAGGAGAGCAGATGAGGCTGACAAAGCTATGAAATCAGGGAGTGGCTATGGTGTAAGAATTTCTAATGGAATTATTAATGAAATTTCTATACTGGAGAAAAAACGAAGCATATACCCATCAAAAAGAGATATGGATCTGTTATAACAACAGAAATGGAGAAAGGCAACGTTGGATAGAACACTTTAATAAGGTCGTGAATATGAGATATGAAGGGAATAATTTTATTGATATACCTGAAGCTGATATGCCCATGAAGGAATTCAGTATGTTTGAAGGTGAAGCTATCATTAGAAAGCTCAACAGATGGAAAGCCCCTTAATACGATGGAATAAATGCTGAGATGATTTTGGACGAGGATGGAGTGACTCCCAGAATGCTTACAAGATTTTTTTTTTGTAGAAAGTGGCATGAAGAGGCAAAACCTGATGAACAGGAGCTAGGAGTATTGGTGAAAATGGCAAAAAAGGAGATCTGACTTACTGCAGTAATTACAGAGGCATCACAGTTGAGTCAGTTGTCATGAAGATATATAATATGCTAATTCTAAAGACTCGGGAGAAAGATTGATGAAAAGCTTAGAGATGAACAAGCAGGGTTTCGAAAGGGTAGAAGTTTTACTGACCAAATTTTCATTTTAAGACATGTTGTGCAGCAATTTGTAAACTATAGAATTTCACTTCGGTTGGCATTTGTAGACTATAAAAACGCCTCCAAGGGAATATGTTGTCACCTATATTGTTTATCCTCCTCATCTATTTTGTAATTCATAGAACAGTTGGGATGGCAGAGAAGGATTGGACTGGATTGGTAACAGGAAATTAGCTGTCCTTATTAGCAAAATGCCATAGGATTTGCAAAGCTTGCTTACCAGAATGCATGAAATAGCACATGAGGTTGGGCTTAAGATAAATAGACGAAAGACAGAGATGATGAGAACAGAATATGAAATGAAAAATGAAATATCATTGGAAGGAGGAAGGATTAATGTGGTAGAATTTAAATATTTAGGAACGGTGATCTGTTATACAGGGTCTTTACAATTGGAGTTTAATGAAATATTGAAAAAAAGGCAAATCAGACAATGGCTAGGTTCAGTAAAATTTAGAAATCAAATCGGCTGAAATTACATATAAAAATCAGGCTATATATCAGTTATGTGAGATCAGTGTTACTGTATGGACATGAGTTGTAGTATGACAATGAAACAATCACTAACAGTTTTTGTTGACTTGAGATTAAAGCCCTCAGGAGAATATTAGGAGTTATGTGGCAGGACAGGATTAGAAATGCAACTATAAGAGATTACTCAAGTGCCATATGTGGATGAGATCATGGTCAGGGGTAGATGGAGATGGTTTGGGCATGCTCTCTGCACTCCCTAAGAGAGATTGGTTCACCAAACTTTCAACTGGGCTATAAAAGGCACTAGAAGAGTTGGAAGACTTAGGCCTACATGGCTGAGGACTATAAAGCGTGAAGTAGGAGATGATGTATAGAGAAGTATTGATTTAAAGTCTCATTATAGAGACAACTGGCAAAATCTAACGGAGGCTCTTTGTCTCAAAAGACGTTGGAGGAGAAGATGATGAAGTTATCTTTCAAGCCTTCTGTGCCAAGCATATTGAGATGAGTTTTCGAAATCTTCCATAGGTAGGTATACTTTGTTCTGTGTTTGGACATCAATCAGGTTAATCAGCTCTAGGAGGTTTGCATGCTATAGAAAGTGTTGTTTATGGCCTGTTTTGCCTCCACTGGTGCTGGCTTCACGCTATCAGCATGATTTTCCCAGCAGGTTTTATTTTACTGAACATCAATTGAATGCTCATCCCCTGGGGCAATGAATGTCTTCAGTCTTATTTTTTTTATTGTGCCATTATTGGATCCTCAACAGGTTCCTTAACTGATTTCCCAGCCTGATTGTCCTCGCCTGATTGAGTTGCTCATCATCTTTCTATGAGACAAAACAATCCTTCCTTATTCATTGCATATGCACAGGAACTTGTGAATAGCGTTAAAACCATATGTTAATTTGTCTGATTCCTCCATTTCAGTGCTTCCTCTTTTCTTTCCACGTTTCTTAGCAGTGTGGCGGCCAGTAGCTAATGCATGTGCACGAAGGACTCGGGCACATTTGATTTTATCTTTGTTAGTTGCATTTGCATAACAGCTATGATGCTAGACTTCTAGATTTGTTCAGTGTGTGATCTTTGTACAGCTTTGCAGTTATCATTAGACTTCTACATAGTTGCCATCATGAACACTGGACCTCTCTTCTATTTTCTCTTGCACATGCTGGCAGGATCATGTCCTGGGATGTTGCACCAACTCTTCCTTTTAAGGTCAGAATGGAATAGAACACACTCCTGACCTTTACAAGTAGCTTCTTCAGCAGGTTTTGGTTGTCACTCGTCTACATTATAATAAACCACCACCTACTTGAATCTCGGTACAGTATACCAGTCAACAGAAATAGGCCTACTACAATAACCAGACCACTAGATAAACATTTTCTTGTGAGTAGTGCTTAGTAATCATTTTTTTATGAAATTAGTAAATATTTGCAAGAACTATTGTAACAAATTTCTCACAACATCTGTAACTATAAGCAATGGATTCCTTGGCCATGGAAATGGTAGTTTAGATGTCAAAAGAAAAGTTCTAGATTATTTATCCCGTCGGGTATTGACGAAAACAATTTCACGGAAAACATTTTGTGAAATCCAACGTGGCGACCAAACGAGACTCGTGGCAAATGGAAACACTGTTTTGCTGATCATACAGCATATTCCAAAAAATTATAATTTTCATATTCTCCACAAAAATCTATCCGAAAGTTAAAATCCAAAAATAGTGAACCTGATTACCTTGGTTATTTTAGGTTTCATAATAAAGAAATAGTGATTTAAATTTATTGAAAATAGAATAAAATCATTACCATTGAACAATCACCAAAGATAAAGTAATAACAATGAAACAGTTTTCAAGCCCTATTTAAGAATACGTCAAATAGCTTTTCCATCGATATAAAATTAGTTTATGGTACCAGTAAAAATTTTCATTTGTTCATATGGAGCAAGAAGTATAGTCTTTATCCTTAACTATTTTCAACGTCGTGATTTGAACGGCACAGGTAAACTAATCTTTATCTAGTTACGGACTGTTAGAATTTTTTTGGAATATATAGACAGTTTGTTATATTGTTGTTCAGGATGAAAACTAGATTTTTCTTTGAACGCCTCAGATGCCTTGCCACAAGATTTGGAACCTTGCCAGGGGAATGTAAATGAATTCTCGATCAAGAATTTCTTAGTTTAATTCCTGGAAGGCTAGTTTTAGCATTAACATGACAGAAAGACGAAGGGCTATCCAAACTGACCGTTAATTTCATACTTTTCAATTTTGATTGATCCACCATAATGGAACAATGGAATCTAAGACAAATACGATGGACTGCTGTATGTTAAAACTTCTTACACTTCTATTTTATTTCTCTTTTTTATATAAATGCATTTGGTGTCAGATTGAAGGACAAAGTAAACTTATTTTTGGCGAGATTTTCCAAAAATAGGGTATGCAAAAAACAAGTGTATTTAGTAAATGATTTTACAAGTGCAAATAATGCTAACTTATGTGTATTACTTTATTTCAGTAAATATCCTTCCTTCTCAATACGTTTGTTACAAATTTATTCCTTTTCGGGCTAAACAACAACTAGTATTGACTGCTTCCCTTTCTATAAGAATCCCTCTTTCGTTATAAAATGAATTTTTGAGCTCATATAGCCTATGGTCATTGTCTCGTGATAACGCAGGGACCAACTACGAGAGAAGCTAGGCAATCACCTCCTCGGTATAGAACTGGGATGTGAACTGTGTGATATTGCACTCTGCCACTTCCTTCCCCTTCTGCGCACTATATCCTGATGGATAATAAAACCCAGTCAATTGCAGATGTTGTTCAGCACCCTGGATTCATTTCATTTGTTTCCATCAAGTACGGATAGTTTTAAGTTTGTTCTTCATCATAGGTCACTATGTTCGTGAAAGCTGCCTCTATCTTATGTAAAATTGGTAATAGTAAATTTGATAAGGCATATCTCTTAACTAGAGCTATCATCTATTGTTGATTTTTTTCATTTTATGTGATGCTTGGTTTTGGGTAATATCCAACGACAGATTCTCGAAGATTGTCGTAAGTAATTTATCGGTAGCTTATAAACCTTCAATCTTTTAATTTCCAATATAGCGCAATAATCATTATATATATATATATATATATATATATATATATATATATATATATATATATATATATATATATATATATATTTCAAAGGCAAATATATAAAGGATATTATATATATATATATATATATATATATATATATATACATATACATACATACAAATATATGTGTGTGTGCATATATATATATATATATATATATATATATATATATATATAGAGGTTAAAATACAAGATTTCGAATCTCTCTCTCTCTCTCTCTCTCTCTCTCTCTCTCTCTCTCTCTCTCTCTCTCTCTCTATATATATATATATATATATATATATATACATATATATATATACATATACACACACGAACAATTCCCTGTGTTAACAAGATTTACGCTTTTTGTATTCTTATAAAAGAATGGAAGAAAATTTAATCTTGGCGATGATTGTGTTTTTCTAACCCGCCTGTTTCTTAAAGTTAAGATCGTTTTATTCAAGTTTGAAGAGTCGCTGATTGCTTCACGGATCCATCAGATAAGAAGGAATCGTTCATATCATAGCCTCTCGGTTTCAAGGTTAGTTTCTTAGAATGATATGTTGTCTGTTATTTTCAAAGAGCTGAAAAGGTAATGGAAACTTACCGTATACAGGTAAGGATTCAGTGATTGTCCCTAAATATGTATACACACACAGACAGAAACACGCACACACACACACACGCACACACACACACACACACATATATATATATATATATATATATA
Source organism: Palaemon carinicauda (assembly GCF_036898095.1). NCBI lineage: Eukaryota > Metazoa > Arthropoda > Malacostraca > Decapoda > Palaemonidae > Palaemon > Palaemon carinicauda. The sequence goes on from NC_090739.1 coordinate 48,008,998, forward strand.
TATATATATATATATATATATATATATTATTATTATTATTATTATCAATTTCTAAGCCACAACCCCAGTTGGAAAAGCAGGATGCTATAAGCCCAGGGGCTCCAATAGGGAAAATAGCACAGTGAGGAAAGGAAACAAGGAAATATAAAATATTTCAAGAACGGTAACAACATTAAAATAAATACCTCCTATATAAACAATAAAAACCTTAACAAAACGAGAGAAAGAGAAATAAGATAGAATAGTGTGCCCAAGTGTACCCTCAAGCAACAAAACTCAAACACGAGACAGTGGAAGGCCATGGTACAGAGGCTATGGCACTAACCAAGACTAGAGAACAATGGTTTGATTTTGGAGTGTCCTCTTAGAAGAGCTGCTTACCATAGCTAAAGATTCTCTTCTACCCTTACCAAGAGGAAAGTGGCCACTGAACAATTACAGTGTAGTAACCCCTTGGGTGAAAAAGAATTGTTTGGTAATCTTAGTGTTGTCAGATGTATGAGGACAGAGGAGAATATGAAAAGAGTAGGCCAGACTATTCGATATGCGTAGGCAAATGGAAAATAAATCGTAACGAGAGAGAAGGATCCAATGTAGTACTGTCTGGCCAGTCAAAGGACCCCATATCACTCTAGTGGTAGTAACTCAACTAGTGGCTGGTGCCCCGGCCAACCTACTACCTATCAATCTATATATATATATATATATATATATATATATATATATATATATATATATATATATATTATACATACAAAACTATAAAGAAAAAGTTCGGCATTAAGGAAGGATTGTTTCTGTCCCCGACAATTCAAGTCTCATTTTCTAAAATCACCCATCCCAGTCACTACAGAAAGGTCTTTAGAGTGCATATATCATTATCATCATCTCCTGCTACGCCTATTGACGCAAAAGGCTTCGGTTAGATTTTGCCAGTCGTCTCTATCTGGAGATTTTAAATTAATACTTTTGGATTTATCATCTACTTAACGCTTCATAGTCCTCAGCCATGTAGGTCTAGGTCTTCCAACTCTTCTAGTGCCTTGTGGAGCCCAGTTGAAATTTTAGTGAACTAATCTCTTTTGGGGAGTGCGAAGAACATGTCTCAACCATCTCCATCTACGCCTGACCTTGACCTCATCCACATATGGCACTTGAGGAATCTCTCTTATAGTTTCGTTTCTAATCCTGTCCTGCCATTTAACTCCAAATATTATTCTGAGGGCTTTGTTCTCAAATCAACAAAATTTGTCGGATATTGTTTCATTGTCATACCAAAACTCATGACCATACTATAGGTGGTAGGTTTGGTAGGGCACCAACCACCCGTTGAGATACTACCGCTAGAGAGTTATTGGGTCCTTTTACTGGCAGGAAAATACTACATTGTATCCATCTCTTCTGCTACCGCTCATTTTCCTTTGCCTACACATATACCGAATAGCATGGCCCATTCTTTCCACATTCTCCTCTGTTCTCATACACTAGACAACACTTAGATCACTAAACAATTCCTCTATACTCATGATATTAACTACTGCACTATAATTGTTCATAGGCTACTTTCCTTTTAGTAAGCGTTGAAGAGACTCTTTAGCTAAGGTAAGCAGCTGTTCTAGGAGAAGGATACTCTGAAATCAAACCATTGTTCTCTAATCTTGGATAGTGCCATAGCCTCTGTACCATGGTCTTCCACTGTCTTAGGTTAGAGTTCTCTTGCTTGAGGGTACACTCGGGCACACTTTTCTATCTTATTTCTCCTCCTCTATTATTTAAGTTTTTATTATCTATACATGGAAGAGATATTTTAATGTTGTTACTATTATTAATATATTTTATATTGTTCGTTATTTATCTTGTAATTTATTATTTTCATATTTCCTTTCCTCACTGAGCTATTTTCCCTGTTGGAGCCCTTGGGCTTATAGCATCCTGCTTTTCCAATTAATGTTGTAGCTTAGGAAGTAATAATAATAATAATAATAATAATAATAATAATAATAATAATACAGTAACACCGATCCCACTAAACCGATATATAGACTGATTTTTAAATATAATTTCAGTCGATTTGATTTCCAAATTTTACTTAACCTGCCCATTGTCTGGCTTTCTTTTTTCAATCTTTCATTAAACTCCAATTCAAAAGACCCTGTATTAGAGATCATAGTTCCTAAATATTCAAATGATTCCATCTCATTAATCCTTACTCTGTCCAATGATATTTCACCTTCCACTGTAATTTAATTCTCATCATCTCCGTCTTTCTTCTATTTATCTTGAGCCCAACGTCTTGTAATATTTTATGCATTCTAGCAAGTAAGCTTTGAAAGTCATGTTGCGTTTTTCTAATAAGGACAGAGTCATCAGCATACTCTAGGTCAGCTAGTTTCATGTTACAAATCCAGTCCAATCTTTCTCCGACATCCCCAACTGTTCTATGTACGACAAAATCCTTTAGGAAGATAAGCAACATAGGTGACAACGCATTCCCTTGGAGTACTCCAATGTTTACTAAGCCCTTGCTATGCTAATGAACAGACTCAGTCAAATTTACATATTTAAATTTGGCCGATGCACTCTATCAAAGGCTTTTTCACAGTAAATAAATGTCATCAAAAGTGAATTTCTATATTCTACACAATGCTGTACAACATGTCTTGAAATAAAATTTTGTTCAGTAAAACTTCTACCTTTTTCAAATCCTGCTTGTTCATCTCACAGCATTTCATCAATCTTACTCTAGTCTCTTTAGAATGAGCATACTATACATTTTTGGGACAACTGACATATGTTTGCTGCCTTTGTAATTACTGCAATAAGTCAGATCTCCCTTTTTTACTATTTTCACCAACACTCCCAGCTCCTGTTCATCAGGTTTCATCTTTCCGCGCCACATTCTACAAAATAATCTTGTAAGTATTCTGGCTGTCACTTCATTTTCGGCCAAAATCATATATATATATATATATATATATATATATATATATATATATATATATATATATATATATATATATATATATATAATATATATATATATATATATATATATATATATATATATATATATATATATATATATATATATATAACGACCAGTTTGATGTATTAGGGTATGTATTCTTTGAGTTTATATGATATACCACTTTCAATTCAAAATTTACAAGGTCTATTTTGAGTACTTTTTCTCTCAGGTAAATTATCTCGTTTTGATTATTTTTCTTGGAATATTAGGAGATAAATTTGTTAGAAATCATTTTTCGACATTAGAGGTTATGAATTATATGTATTAGAACTCAAAATAATTACATTTATATGAGTAGTGGTATTTACATCTATTATTTTTATCCTTATAAGTTACTGTTATGTAATAATTCAGGGTTATATATATATATATATATATATATATATATATATATATATATATATATATATATATATATATATATATATATATATATATATATATATATATATATATATATATATTAAGCACGTAAATGTCGGGTGATTTTGAATGAATCCTCTACTACGCATAAAAATAAAATGCGATTACCTCGTGTAAAAGAAATTAAAAAAAAAAAAAAACGCTGTAATTCAGAAATTAAGTTATATCTTTGCAATAATGGGTTTCTTTATGAAAGTGTATAGTGACTAGGAATAATATTAGTAAAATTCTATGAACATAAAGTTCTTTTATCACAAAGATGCTTACGAGTATTATAGGTCCGAGGTTTAGTGATGTATCACGTGATACAATGAACGTTAATGCTTACTCGATGTTGGGTATATAAGGCTTAGGTTTGGATAGAGAGGGACACAATGTGTCGTCTTTGGAACTTCAGCTACGATCGTCTTTCGGAAGGCAAATAAAATTTAGTTTCTGTTAGGTTCTGATATATGTCTTCTCTTTGACATGTCTGATCTTCTTCTTTGTCTGCACCTTTTCCCCACTTTTATGTGGAGTTGATGTTTCTGGCCAGAGTTCTCCATCTACCTCTGAATTATGTGATTATGTAATATGTTAAGTGAAAACTACTGCTTGGTACCGTTTTATTTGCACAAAGTAATAAATTTGTAAGGATTTTTGGATTATAAATTTTTTGTAAGATTTAAGTTTAGTAATCCAATCGTATAAATTAATCTTTTGACTTTTTTATAACTCTGTTACCACTTCGAGTTTGGTCACTAATTACTGTTAAAACTAGTTAAGTCGTATACCTAAAAGAACTCTCAAGTTAGAGCATTTCAGGTAATTGATTGTCATGATTGACTCTCTGAACTTGTAAAAAAATTTAATGTTGCATCATTGTCTTTAAAAAAAAGTTATGCTTAGTCTGGATTACCCATTGAGTAAAATAAAAACATCTATTTAATTTTGATTGAATGCGAATGAAATTGAGAATAATTCAGAACAGTTAGATGTTAGTATATGAATAATAATATTTTTATTAGTTGATATGTGTTACAGTTGAGCAGCTCTGTTAATGAAGACGTTCGCCACTTCTAATGAAAATAGAGTCGTCATTGTTGATCTTAATAAGTTGGAGGTCAATGAGAGGCCATTTCTAAAAAAACTATTATAAAAGGAAGGAACAAACCTCGATTCCTCAATAGATATTTACAGTTGTGTCGAAAAGGTTTTAGTTTAAGATGAAGTTCAATTTCAAGATATGACTGCCTTTAACTAACGATGAGAAAGTGATTGATAAGGTACGGTCCGAAGGTAACGGTTTATTGGAATTAAGAGTTAAGAAATCCTGTAGACATTGCTGTGTTTACAGTCAGATTGAATATAATGAGAGAGAGAGAGAGAGAGAGAGAGAGAGAGAGAGAGAGAGAGAGAGAGAAGAGAGAGAGAGAGAGAGAGAGAATATCTCAGCACAAGAGATACCTGTTCGATGGAGATAAACGTTTTAATTTTTTCCTTTGAATTAGGTTTTCGGAATTAAAAAGCGGTGAAAATGAGGGATTAGAGATAGATATTGTATTGAAGATTTATATTGAGGGCAAAATGTTGAATATGCAGAGCATCAAAGTTGTATATTGCTAATTTTGATGCATAGAGTATATGGCGATAAGCAAAGATTTGAATTATTTATTAGCTTTAAATAATTCTTTTCGAAAGCTTAATTTTTGGGTTTTGAATTTTTAATGGCAATAGTATAAATTCTTTAAGGCAATACACAAACGTCTGAAACTTATATTTTCCTGCAATAATGGTAGATTTATCTGAGTGTGTACTACAAATGTGACTTCTCTGATGTATGCCTCGGTAAGTATCGAATGCTGCACCGGCCTTTGGAAACTGAGCTGGCATATTACAAATAGTAACTTTATGCAAAACTTTATCAGCAGAACTTATGCGATTCATTTGTGTTACACACATAAGCTTGGAGTATCACGCAATTTATATGCTAAATTCAATTTATATCCCGCTAACGTATGTACGCTTATGCAAATAGTGTAAGCAAACTTTTCAAGGGTGGTTGAACAGTCAGCCTTTCCATGAATAATTGCTTATCACTCTTAAGAAAGCTCATTTGAAATTGAGATTATATAGGAATCCGTCCAATTTGTTGCCGCCTTTTATGCTCTTTGTGATTAGATGTGAGGAAGTTGAAACTTTAAAACAAGTTTTATCAGACAATGCAAAATGGATGGAACAATAGTTAATTATTCATGTGTCGTGATAATTCATGAAGCGAATCGTTTCTTGGAATTTATTTTAAATCGTTATTAATCTATGTGATACCTAGTAAACAATACCAATTGAACTATATTTCCTTCTAGGTTATTTTGATGCTTTCCTTATGATATACAAAAATTAATTTTTGTCAGTATTAAAGGCTTATGAGCTTTTTTTTTATCAGTTTATATTTCCTTTTTCCTATAGTGTAGCATATGGTCAAGCGTGCAATCACGTATAAGATTAATTAGGAATTACAAATGCTTCACTTGCTTTAACTACGATGATACAGTTAATAAAGATGGTCCCCAAAATTTTTAAATATATTTTTTTCAGACTTCTAGATGCGAGTAACGTTTTTGGGGGGATGTAGCATGTTGGAAAAAATAATCGATTATGTTAGTGATGAGATTTTTTTTTCACCTCAACAACAAGAAATATAGCCTCCATATGATTACATAAAGATTATGCCTTCAAACAAATAAAAAAAACTTGAGAACTACTCTAAGAAGACAAATTATCACTCCTCAAAAGGGGAACATAACGAAGCACTGGCACGTAATCCTACAGTAAGTTTCGCTGTGAAGAACAAAGGAATGGTAATAATTACAGACTCCGACCAAATTTCACTCATGTATGACACAAAACCAGTAGAATAGAAAGAAGATGAAATTGAGATTGGAAGCGATATTCAGAATAGTTATAAAAGCTCACTTACAGACATACGAGTATAAAGGAGACCGTTCATGGTACCACCAAGATAGTAAAATCCAACTTTTGTGTATCCTTATGCAAGAAGAAATTAAATGGATTTGCATAATTGTTGAATCTGTGATGGTGCGATAAATGGGGACAAAGGTTTAAATACAGTCTGGTAGTCAAACTAATATGAAAGAACGATCTCTTCCAATCTGATGTTCTTATTAATTATGAATACTGTTATTTTAAGGGTGGGATGTTGAGCTGCATTAATATCTTAAAAGATAACATATTTTTTTAGTCCATGTTATTTAGAATTGTATAACTCCTTTTCCATATAATTTCTGCGTTGGTTGCAATATGATATTATAGATTTAATTTTTGGAGCCTTTATAATGAAAACAGTTTTTCTCGAAGGAATTATACACAAACCAAAAGCATTGTTGCGTAATCTGTTGGTAAAAGTGGATGCTGAAAACTAGAATTTTAAAAACCCTCCAGTAATTAGATTAGTAACTTCAAAGGAACATCGGTATAAATGATGTTCAAGGTACTCGTGAGTATTGATTTTGCATACTAGTATCCCAATCCCTATATCTTGATGAGTGTCAAGGTGTTAATTAGGCTTTTATACGAGAGGCAGAGACAATTTTCCCTTGATATGATTCAAATAACTATTCATGGAAACGTTTCTCCATAAAAACCATGGCGAATCTCTACAAGGATAGAGTTGAAACCTGGAAATTTTTGTGTTATATTTTTTTTTTACATCAGTAAATTTCAACTAGTGCTAACGCTGTCTCCTTGGGCTCTGCCATTATGTTGTGTGTCCTGAAAGACTCGTTGGAGTTCCGCATAACATTCCTGGGTTAAGCATACTGGGTCGATAATAATAAATGCTTGACATGCTGTAATGCTTACTCGAGCTACAACTTGCGTTGTAACAATACACGTGCATTTACTCATGGGCGCACTATTTTTATAATTAATCGGTGCTTTCATCTTTTTTTTTTTTTACATTTTAGTACATTATTTGCTATTTTACTAAATTACAAGTAGCAATTGTCAATATCGGGCGAGCTTCCTTTCATAACGATGCTTTTACTAAGGAGTTCCAAGTTTGATATAGTTGATTATATAAACTTGAGGTGGCGGAATTATTGTCTCTATAAACGTTTTCTTTGGAAGTACGAGAATCTTTGGAATTAATTTTCCGTACCGATGAAATGGAGATGATTGCTTCCATTATTCACTCCGTGTTTCATTCGCCAAACACAAAATCCCACACACTTACTCACGTCTATGTAGGTGCGTGTAATATATTGATAAACACCACTGTATACTGTACTATGATATTATTCATAAATTTCAGAAAGGTATAACATTTCGTTACAAAGCTTTTGTAGTGGAATTTGTCAATTAGATTTTTTTTTATGTGAACTGTAAAGTAAATTATCCTTCATCATAAACAGATGAGATATTCTTTCTTGTCCTTTTATTTTCAAACAAAATATTCCTGGCTATTTATGTTTTGTACACGTATTTGATAGCTTTGATTCATTTTAATGATGTTTTAGAATACAAAAGAGTTGAGGTGTGTTTTTTTATATTCTTGCTCGTTGGTTTAAAATTTTCATCATCAGATGGCCTTGGCTTCTGTTACAGTACTAGAAAAATACTAAATGAGATATTTTGATTTAAGATTAATTTAAAGACGATAAAAAAGAACTTTTAGCTCGCGGGAGTATTCAGATTGCTCATAGAATCAAGTAAATTTGGTAATGAGGAGATTCTTTTCCAGTTATTCATTCTTCCTTTTTGTCAAACCATTCTTTCAGTATTCAATAGATTTTTTACTTTATAATGATTTTCTAGAAGTTCAAGAGTTTTTAATGTGTATAAAGTGACTAATTAGTCTTAGTAATTCTTTTGTCATTTTAATTTATGTAATATTTTTACTCAAAATTTTTCCTATTCTCGAACCGTGTGAGGATTATGAGTGTTGTTAGATCATTGATAGATGCGGTTTTGCAAAACAGTTCCCGTCATTTAGGATTTTGTTTTAACCACAGGAATTATTGTGACATGACATTTGCGTGCCCTGTGATTTATATTCTAGATTATGGAATATTTAGAATATCTAAATCATGGTCAGGGCACGAGCCACCCGTTGAGATGCTACCACCTGAGAGTATCTGAGTCCTTTGACTGGCCAGACATTACTATATTGAATCCCTCTCTATGGTAATTAATTTTTGAGTCAAAGGATTGCTAGAGAACATATGGTCTGTGTGATGATTATTTTGTTTTAACATAGCAAAGAATTATATTTCAAACACATTTCTCTTTTTTAGTATATGGCTTGAGTGATGATGACTTTTCCTCTCATTTGGAAAGATCCAAATGTGAGGCCCTGTGCGTCAATAAGCGTAAAAGGCGATGATGATGATGACGAGGGTGTATGTATGTATGTGTGTGTGGGTATTTGTGTGTGTATAAGTGAGTCTATGTGTACGTGCGCGAGTGTATGGTGTATATCGACTTTTGGATTTTCTTGTATGCTAAGGAGTATCTGTTGGATGTATTATTTATGTAAATGCTTATCGGTATAAAATGGAGAGAGAGAGAGAGAGAGAGAGAGAGAGAGAGAGAGAGAGAGAGAGAGAGAGAGAGAGAGAGAGAGAGAGAGAGAACAAAATATGAAGTCCTATCCCATATGTAATAAAGTTATTCCTGCTTTTATTCTTTTACCAATGATCTCTTTGGAGATATACCCTCAACGGATCTAAAGTTCAACCTCAATTTCACGTAGGAGGTACAATGCATGTGATCTCTCTAACAAAGAACTAATCATTATAAAGAGACTTTTATTGTTATTATCAAACAGATGCAAGGACAGTAAACTTCAGAGGGAATGTACACACGAGTTAAAAGTTCATTGTTCAGATGTATTGTACATATAAACGAATACACATCAATAGAGAAACTGGACGGAATAGTTGAAGCAATGGTGCACTCTGCTTTAGAATGGCATAATTGACTATCTTCTTCACCTATCAAGAGCATCTACTTACTCAGTGTATCGTAGATTAAAACTTTAAAACTATCGCAATGAAAATGATAGTTATTTTTCCCTTAAATGGAGTATATGAAATATTACCTAGCTGAAATATCGTCTGAATGGAGTCATAATCTAGATTATTTAACATTTTAGGGAAAATGAAAATCACAGCTTTTACATGA
>NC_090739.1:48023631-48058631 GCF_036898095.1 Palaemon carinicauda
GAGAGAGAGAGAGAGAGAGAGAGAGAGAGAGAGAGAGAGAGAGAGACAAGGAATGACAAGATCTATCCAAATCTTGAGTGAGAAGTCGGACTTTTTACCTATCCGGATAGAAACCGTACCCTGCGGAAGATAAGAAGTCGAATTCTTTTTTCCTTTTTGGATGTTTTGAAAGTCGACAACAACTACGCGTCTTTTTTATTTAAAAAAATGGAGTCAGCTATGAAAACACTACTTTTAATTTCTACAGATTTTTTTTAGTATTTTTCCATAGAATAGGGATGAGATGGTAATGTTATTGAAACAGAAGATTCACTGGAATGAATATTATTTTTTTCCATAGAGTTCTTGTAAGGAAAAATACATCTTTAAAAGTAGATGTGGTTTTCCATGTGTTGTTCGTATTTTTCTTATAGGCTATATGGCAGCACACTAGAACAAAATTAGACTAGGATTTCATAAAAGTTTTGAATATTGATTATTCTTTATGCGTGGTATCCATAATTTTCTTAGGTCAATTGATTATTTGGTCACAAGTAGCATGTAAAAAAAATGTAAGATGGAATTCGTTAAAATTCATCGTTTTCATCGGCATGTAATTAAATTGATGTTAATAAGTTTCATGTTAGCCCTCAGATATGTTGATAAATTTTGCGTGTTAAGTTTTTACATCACAATAATCCTTGTTTATTAAAAAAAAAACTGTATATAGATGGCATAATTATACTTTAATTGAAATAATACTTTCTCATATAGCGAGCAATCGTTACAAGATATTGATGGCTAGGATTGGAGATATAATTAAATCCTGGTTTGTGGTTGTTCTCGTGGCCGAACTGGTTCACATTTGTGAATTGTCAGGCAGAAGAGACAGGAAGTTAACTTTTTTCAAAGTAGTGGACTAAAATCTTGGTAATTTACTTCCGCAGTTCAAATTTGGAAACTTGTGAAATGGATGGATCCCCCCCCCAAAAAAAAAAAATTTTACAAATGTGCTGAGACTGAGTTTGACCAGATACATATTTTGATTTTTACTTATGTAGAGAAAGCAGAGATATAGTAAAATAGTTTGAATCTATTCTTAGGCAATGTTGTAAATTATAATTTTAGTTTATTGAAAAAAAAAAATTTATGATATAGCAGGAAAAACAAATGTTATTGAAAACACTGCCATTTTATTGATTACCTGCCAATTGTATTGTTTGTGGGTATGTTATGATCACTATAATAAATGCCAAACCATATTTGTTTTTAAAAAGTGGAATTACAAACGATCTACGTTAAATACAGATGTATACAAGCAATATTTCTTATTATATAACAAGGTAATTTAGAAAACATATTTGAATTTTGGTTCATGTTTCATATTTGTAGCAAGGTAATTTCTTAGTTTATATTCATATTAAGGTTATAAAATAAATTGTGCAAATACTGTACATTATGGAGATTATATGTATATATATATATATATATATATATATATATATATATATATACATATATATATATATACATATATATATATATATATATATATATATATATATATATATATATATATATATATATATATATATATATATATATATATACAGTATATATATATATATATATATATATATATATATATATACGGTGTAATAATATGTTGAAAAGGAGGTGATATCATTTTTAGAGAGATGCGATGCAGAAATTATATTATAACTTAGTAAAAATGGGTTTCTTTGTCAGAGCTTTATCAAGTGAATAAGAGTAATTTTAGTAACATCCTAGGAAATTATGTAACTATAAAGTTCTTTCATTACATAGATCTTTTCGAACCTTTGGGGGACGAGGTTTTGTCATGTATCACGTTACAACCGTAAAATATATACCCAGTGTGGGTATATAAAGGCTATTTTTGCATTGCACACACGCACATCTCTGGGAACCTGAATTGAAAGCAGACCAAAAGTGAAGTTTTGCTTTGGCTATTGATACGTCTATTGTCTTCGACATTTCTGATCTCGGTAATAATAACTTCGTTGTGTTGAACTGTTCTTAAGGAACTTCTAAATTGTTCATATAAGTTTCTAAGCATAATGCCGTTTTAGGTTTTAATTGCTTTAAAAAACAAAGTGTTGAGAACTCTGCATAGTCGCTGTTGTGTCACTCGGTATCATTAATAAGCCTAAACTTCCACGTAACTTGCTGTTAACGAAAGTTCTAATCTGTTTGATCACAATCAACTGTGCTCTGCCTGTGACAGCACACGAGTGTCTTTAGTATTTCCTTAATAGAATACAATACTTTTGAGATTTTCACGGTTTAGTTCCGGCAAGTATGGATTGCGCCGTAAATTATGTGATTATGAAATATGTTCAATGAAATCTGCTTGATACAGCTTTCTATGCACTAGGTAATAAATTTGTAAGAACCGTATATTCTCTTTAAACTGCAATTAAATTATATCTTTGTTTGCATTCCATATTCAGTCTTTTCACTTTTTTGTATAGCTGTGTACCAATTCGAGTCTGATCATTATTAGGCCTACTCTTAAAACTATTTAAGTTGTAAACCTATGAGATAATTGAATTTCCTGATTGATTTTCCTAACTATAAAACAAGAAAACTAACAATAAATAGGTAATATACTTACTATTACATAAAGGGAGGACCATGCATTTAAAAATTGAAAAGGGGAGGATCCCTTATTATATTAATTAGTAAAGATAATAAAAAGTGTTATGAAACAAGGTGAGAGGCTTTATATTTGGTTTTAAAGTAAGATTTTCTTCAATTGTTTTACATTTAGATCAAAATGCCTTTATTCTGGGAACAAACGTATAGATTTCAATAAAAATCATGCCGACTTGTTGAATTTGTTCAAGGCTGTTCTCTATTCTTGTATTTAGGCATAAGAAAAGGTTTCTTATTGAATTTTTATGATGAAATGATTGGTGTCAACTTCATTCTTTGTACTTGTAGTCCCAAGGACAAAGTCTTTTATAAATCAGTGAAATTGGACGCTTGGAAAATCCATCCACAATAGAATTGTTATTAGCTACCGCCCAAAGAAAGAACTCACAATAGGATTCTTCTTCCAAGAAAGATAATGAGACTTGAGTTAACCCGTTTCCAAGGTGTTTCCCTAATTGACATTTTTTTTTAGCTCGCTATAAGTTGACAACGACGAAGACAATCGCCATTGAAGGTTTGGTTCATTCTCTGTTGCTCATTAGATACCATATACAGTCCCGCTCTTTGAATACTCACATAGTGTATGTATGTATGTATGTACACACACACTCACACACATGTATATATATATATATATATATATATATATATATATATATATATATATATTCAAACAAACTAAAACATGCAATGGGAAGCTTATACAGGTTTCTCTATTATAAGTGTGGATAGAGCGAGAGGTAAAAAAACAATAGTATTACATTGTATTAGCGTGTATGAATCACGTTCGGTACAGGTTTGTCATACTCTGTTGATTTTTCCATTAGCTGGTTAATTACCTACATATGGTCAGTTGTTGAATACCCACTTCTAAAGCCTTCCTGATCATCTTGATTGGTTAAAGTGTAGTTGTCTTTCTATTCAACCTAATACGATCTTTGTGAATATTTTATATATTACGGAGAGTAAACTTATTGGGAAGCAATTTTCAGGTCTTTTGTGTCTCTCTCTTTGTGAATTAGTATAATGAGCAAGGTTTTCCAAGCTGTATGTATGGAACATTCTTGCAAACATTTGGTGCAGAGTTCAGCGAGTTCTGCTGACATGAAATCTCCAGCTATGATTAATTCAATTGTTAGGCCATATTTCTCATGCTGGTTTGATTTTTTAATGCCTTTTAATGCTTTCTTTACTTCTCCTATTGTTACGTTTGATACCGGTGTAGACGTTTGAGATGATTCCCTGTAAATGTGACTCCCGGAGTTACTTCAAAGTAGTTTCAGCACACTTCCCAGTCACTTGAAACTAGTTTCACAGCCCATCTCATCAGGTAGAAATTACTCCCATTTTTGAATGCTTAAAATAGAACGCTACGCAAGTAATTATATTTTTATTACAAAATTTCAACTTTCTGCGAACAATGACATTGAAATGAAATTAACTTGTACTCAAGATACACAATCTCTTTAACTATACTGTCTTTTAGTTTATCTATGTCTCATGTATAAGTTGGACCGAGCTTTGTCCACACAAACACTTTCACATCAAACAGGTACTCAAGATACACAATCTTGTTAACTCTACTGTCTTTTGGTTTATATGTATCGTATGTAAGTTGGGCAGAACTTGGCCCACACAAACACGTTCACATCAAACAGGTGGACAGATTAACTGACACTAATTTCTCCGTTGTAGTCCCCCAGACCTTATCCTGACGCACTGAAACATAACTGGTATTTTCGGTGATGCTAACATGACCGCATATTATGCTTTTGATTACGGCATGGTAACCCTCTTCTCCGGTGATGGTATATGCCAATGAACAAAAGAGAAACGTCCTTAACTAGAAGCGAGTGGCTACTTGTGTTCTTGGAATTTTTTATAATATTTTCCAGATGGATTTGACTTCTTATTAAATTTGATGCCTCCACCAGAGTATCTTGGATGACGAAAGACTGAAGCTTTCTCCTGAAATATGCTTTTTCCCCCTTGTAGTTTCCTTAATGTTCAGGGTACTTATATAACATGAAAAAAAAAACTCCTTCATTTCCTTCATTTCATTGGAGAACATCACTGCAATCAATTTGAGGCACATTCGAGGGATGAGTAATTACGAACTAGGTTTATTTACCTAAGGAGTCATTTCAAACTAGCAATGAGTCGTCTGAAACTAATTTTGAATTACTGTGAGAGTCTTCGAAAATGGGGAGTCATTTGAACCGGATACACCGGCTCAGGTGTTTCGTTATTTCTATTGGCAAAGTAATTTCTTATATCACTATTGTATAGCATTGTATAGAAATCCTCTGCAATTTGTATCACTTCATGTCTATTGTTGATAATATTTCTATTTTCATCCTTTGAATCAAACATCTGTTGGCATCCTATTCAAAGTCCTCTTTTCGTCAATTTGATGCTTCTTCCTTTCTTAAGTTTCCTCAACTTTATTCTGATTGTGTTCTGTTTTATCTCTTAGATTTTACCCCCATTTCCAATCTTTTCTTGATTATGCCTTTGTTTTTTTTTCTGATAGTTTTCCTTGGTCTTGTATAGAAACTGTTCCACCTATCTCTTGTAGTGTTTCCAATACAAATTTAGTTAAATTACTGTTCATCTCTTCTTTAATTGCTTCAATTTCATCATGTAGCTGTGAGTAGTTATATATATATATATATATATATATATATATATATATATATATATATGTATATATATACATATATATACATACATGTATATATATATATATATATATATATATATATATATATATATATATATATATATATATATATATATATATATATATATATATATATATATATATATATATATGTGTGTGTGTATATATATATATATATATATATATATATATATATATATATATATATATATATATATATCAGCATCGTCATAATTCTCACTGACCTTTGCATTCAGATCTCCCTATCATGTACGATCCTGTACATGGTACAACGTTTAGAATTAATTCTTACTTTCTCCATTGTAAGGCTCTCTACTAGGGTTCTAGATCACGCAGTAATAACAAAACAATAACAGTATTTTTCTTCATCTTCAGACTTAACTTGAAAATGAAGAATATAGTCGTAGAATAGGAGCCGCATGCGCATCTACATTTAATGATATATATATATATATATATATATATATATATATATATATATATATATATATATATATATATATATATATATATATATATATATATACGCACACACATACATGTATATTATCATCATATCCTCCTACGTCTATTGACGCAAAGGGCCTCGGTTACATTTCGTCAGTCATCTCTATCTTGAGCTTTTAATTCAATACTTCTCCATTCATCATCTACTTCGCGCTTCATAGTCCTCAGCCATGTAGGCCTGGACCTCCCAACTCTTCTAGTGCCTTGTGAAGCCCAGCTAAATATTTGGTGGAATATTCTCTCTTTGGGAGTGCGAAGAGCATGCCCAAACCATCTCCATCATCATGATCCCATCCACATATGGCACTCGAGTAACCTCTCTTATAGTTTCATTTCTAATCCTGTCCTGCCATTTATCTCTCAATATCCTTCTGAGGGCTTTGTTCTCAAATCGGCTGAATCTATTGGAGATTGTTTAATTGTCATACCATGACTCATGTCCATACAGTAACACCGATCTCACTAAACTGATATATAGTCTGATTTTTATAGGTAATTTCAGGCGATTTGATTTCCAAATTTTATCTAACCTAGCCATTGTCTGATTTGCCATTTTCAATCTTTCACTAAACTCTAATTCTAAAGACCCTATATTGGAGATCATAGTTCCTAAATACTTAAATGATTCTACTTCATTAATCCTTTCTCCTTTCAATGATATTTCATCTTCCATTGCATACTCTGTTCTCATCATCTCTGTCTTTCTTCTATTTATCTTCAGCCCAATCTCCTGTGATATTTCATGCATTCTGGTAAGCAAGAATTACAAATCCTGTGGTGTTCAGCTAACAAGGACAGCATCATCAGCATACTCTATGTCTACTAAATTCCTATCACAATCCAGTCCAGTCCTTCTCCACCATCTCTGACGGTTCTACGCATTACAAAATCCATGAGGAGGATAAACAACATGGCGACACATTCCCTTGGAGTACTCCGCTGTTCACTGGAAATTCATTTGATAAGGCTCCATTAACATTACCTTTGCAGTTGCTATGCTCATAATCAAATTTTGATATTCATGAGGAATTCCATAATAATGCAGGATTCTCCACAAAATTGGTAGGTGCACGCTGTCAAAGGCTTTTTCATAGTCCACAAATGCCATCAATGCTGGACAACATGTCTCAAAATTAAAATTGGGTTAGTGCAACGTCTATCTTTTCTAAATCCTGCTTGTTCATCTCTCAGCTTTTCATCAGTCGTTCTCTCCAGTCTCTTTAGAATAAGCATAATATATATTTTCATAACAACCGATGTAAGAGTTATGCCTCGGTAATTATTGCAATCATTCAGGTCTCTCTCTTTTTTTTTTTTTTTTTTTTGCCAACACTCCTAACTCCCATTCATCAGGTTTTGCCTCTTCATGCCACATTCTACTAAATAAACTATATAGCAGTCTAGGTCTCATTTTATTTTTGGCCAGTATCATCTCTGCAGTTATTCCAGGGTATCCCGGGGCTTTCCGTCACTTTAGTATTTTTAAGGATAGCTTCAACTTCAATCACACTGAATTCATTCATTGGCACATCAAGGTTTTCATCTGCTTCAGGTATATCAATCAAATTATTCTCTTCATATCTCATATTCCTAACATCACTAAAGTGTTCCATCCAACGTTGTCTTTCTTCATCTTTTGTTGCTTTAACAGAGCCATCTCTCTTTTTGATGGCTATATGCTCCTTCTTCTTTGCTGCAGTCGAAATTTCATTAATGATTCTATGAGCAATTCTTACACCATAGCTGCTTCATAGCTTTGTCAGCCTCATCTGCTCTACTGTCTACATACTCTCTCCAGTCATTCCTAGCTTTTCTTTTGACCACGCTGTCAATATTGGATTACTAATCATGCTCTACCGTGTAATTTTCATTACTTCCTCGAAAACTTTCAACAATCAATTTCTCTTTTTTTCTCCTTTCTATAGTATCCCAAGTATCATTTGATATCCATGGTTTTCATTTTGTAACTGCCTGTCCCAAGACTTCACTACCAACTGACTGATATATGTTCTTAATATTTCACCATTCTTTATTAATTGTCTGTTCTTCATGTCTTAAAGTCTCCAAGACTACAAATCGATCCCTACATTCAATTGTAAATGTTTCACTGTGCTCTTTTTCTAAAAGTTCACTTGTATCAAACCTAGGTATTCTTTCCATCTTTCTGTCGGGTGCTTTCAGTTTTAATTTCAGTGTGGAAATTCAGGAGCTGGTGATCACTACCAATATCTGTACCTCTATAGCTTCTTACATTTTTCAGAATCCTCCTACTCTCTTTATTAATTGCAATGATATCTATCTGATTTTTGTAATTGTCACATGGTGAAGTCCATATATACTTGTTAATATTTCTATGTTGAAAAAGAGTACCTCCAATGACAAGATTGTTTGCTGAACAGAAACTTATGAAGTGATCTCCACTTTCATTTGCAACTTCACCAAGACCCTTGACACCCATCACATTCTCTATCCCTTGATTATTTCTTCCAACTTTAGCATTGAAGTCGCCAATCACAATTTCCATATCTCTCTCAGGGATCTCATCTATTACCCTCGGCAGTTCTTGATAGTATTAATCTTTCCTTTCTTCAGGGGAATCATTTGTTGGGCATATCAAACTATAGCACTGCCCTGATTTGATCTTTGCTAGTAACAATCTACTATTTACATCTCTCCACTCGATTAATGCCCTTTTTGCTCTTGGTGTCATATCATTCAACTCCATCTTATCTTCCTGATTATATATATATATTGCCTTGGTCTAAAGTTTCCTTACCAATCCCCTTACAACATGTTTCACTTAGGACCAGACTATCCAAACTATATTTCATAAATTCACTCTCCACTTACTGTAACTTCCTAATCTGATTCATGGTTCTAACATTCCAATCACCTATTTTAAATTTTTCTTTAGTATTTATAAACCGGAAGATTCTTAGCACCCTGCTACGCTTGGGACTGAGGGCCATTCTGTCATCTTCTTTTTCCATGTCTGACTAACTACATAGAGGATTCATTGGCTAGATATATCAAAAGATAGCCAGTTCCTTGTGATGCGCAGTGACTAACTAACTAGGGCGAGTGACCCCTACCGGTTCAAAATTAATTCTAGTAAGATCAACCGCCAGGCATCAGGAGTAAAAGCCGAAGAGACAGATTGTCCATTGCCTAAAACACAATTCGTCACCCTGCTGCCAGTGACTTCAACTAGGTTTAGGGGGGCATTCCTTCCACACCCAACGCTCTCATTACTCTACTAGGTTAATCATCCGCTTATACCCGTATAACTGTTGGCAAACAGGAAATGCTAAGATATGCCGCCTAGCAGTGTAATATATATATATATATATATATATATATATATATATATATATATATATATATATATATTGCATATTCAGATAAGCCAAAAGAATCGTATGATATCGAAATCAATCTACAACGGGATCAAAGTCCCATAATGATTCGAACTTTAGCGTCGAGTAGAATAAAAGGATGATGGTTGACGACCATC
The DNA here is from genome assembly GCF_036898095.1 of Palaemon carinicauda. Taxonomy (NCBI): domain Eukaryota; kingdom Metazoa; phylum Arthropoda; class Malacostraca; order Decapoda; family Palaemonidae; genus Palaemon; species Palaemon carinicauda. Next base: position 48,033,033 of record NC_090739.1, read on the forward strand.
CAGCTATGATCGTTTATAGAAATATCTTTCATGATTTCAGAATGATCAACATAATTCTGACTTTTGAAATGAATTTTGTACTCTTATGATTTAATGTTTATTTCCATTTGGCATAGTAAAACTAAGTATGCTAAGGATTGGGTCCATACCAGTATTTCATACCAAACCTCAAAAGTACATCGACACGTGGATTCAGGTTTGAGCATATTTCCTCAACCTCAGCGGTGCTTTGACCATATTTGCATTGATATTATTAGTCCCCTAATCACATCATAAAGACATCGTTACCTGTTTATTGTCATCGACTGCTCCACTTGTTGGGCGGAAGCCATTCCCATAGAAACTGCGTCTGACTCGTGTGCATCTGGTTTACTCTCAGGATGGATAGTGAGATTAGGTATCCCTTAGCATATTACTTTCGACAGGGGTACCACTTTCACCTCTCCGCACATGTTCCACATTTGTACTTTGTAACTGTATTTTTTTTTTATTGTATATTGCGCTCTACACTTCTCTGTTAACAGAATTGGATTGAGCTTGTTTTTCTTGCATTGATCTGTTTGAATTTTTGTGAAATTGTTACACTGAAACTGCAGTATAAAAAGCTCGCTGTCTGTTGAAATAAAGTCAGTTGTATTCACACAGTCTCTCAGTTATCTCTAACTGGTGATACGCACACAGCATTCAGTACGCCAATGTCATGCAGCTATTTGTTGAAAACTAAAGGTTTAATTTCACCCTGCCTTTGCAACTGGGAAAATTCTAAAGAGTGCAAATTGATTAGCAGAAATTCCAGGGGAATGCTCAAGTTAGACCTCAGCTGTTAATGTAACAATCTTTCATGGAAAGATCTGTTTCCTATTGAATGGGAATTTTAAAAACTGTTTGCTTTATTCATGTGGATAGCTGTTTGAGTTCACTAATTAGGTATTCGTTTGAATCTTTTGATAGTTTAACTTTTATCATCATTATAATGTCTCTAATTTTTTATTTTATCAAAGTCATCGTCATCATCTCCTCCTACGCCAGTTGACGCTAATGGCCTCGGTTAGATTCCGCCAGTCGTCTCTATCTTAAGCTTTTGAATCAATACTTCTTCATTCATCACCCCCTACTTCGCGCTGCATAGTCCTCAGCCATGTAGGCCTGTTTTTTCCAACTCTCCTAATGCATTGTAGAGTCCAGGCGAAAGTTTGGTGAACTAATCTCTCTTGGGGAGTGTAAAGAGCATACCCAAACCATCTATTGAAGTACAATTTTTAATATTCAATAACGCTTCCAGATGTTTTATTAAAGCTGTGACCAGATCCTAACCTTGCCGTCCAATCAGTGGACCTTGAGAAGTTCAAACTTGTTGTAAATACTTTTCAGTTTAAAATGTTTACAAAAGCTTCTTTTCATAGTTTATATATGACAGACCCATTTTAACGTTGTCACTGATCTTATAATGATTCTTATTTTCTAATAATTAATTTTCTTATATACTTTATTCGGTATTTCCTTATTTCTTTTACACATTTGGCTGCTTTCACTGTTAGGGACCTTGTTTTGTAGAATTTTGCTTTTCCAACTTGGGTGATAATAATAATAATAATAATAATAATAATAATAATAATAATAATAATAATAATAATAATAATAATAATAATAATAATAATAATAAGCATTTAAAAAGTTATCGTTGTCGATGGCCACTAATGTCTGTTTTTCGGATTAATGGTAAATGCTTAAGAATGTGTGTTTCTTCCCTTTCAGGACCAATGAGCGTGAAGGATGTGGCGGTGTGGGCGTGGTATAGTGTGGGCGGTCAGCGTGATCGTCCTGGTGTGTTGTGTCAGCCACCTGGTGGAGGGTGGCGTAGGATTACAGGGCATGGTGAGTTGCAGAATTTCTCGTTTTATTGAATTTATTTCATGTTCTACTATTCGTGTAAAACATAGATTTATGTAAACCCATCAAAATAGATTTTTCGCTTTTAAATTGCCCTGTCCGATGGAACACACTTGGTGGGTCAGATTAATTCGTGCGGTATCATATTCTGCGCTATTTTGTTTATATATGTTTCACGTACTTTATTTGGCAATTTGGTCATGTTGCTTAGACAAATAATTTAGCTACTGTATGTATATGACCTTTTAACTACTCGGCCATATTGTAATTGCATGGGTAATAGTAAGTGATCTTTCAGTAAATCTTTTAGTAATGACCAAAGAGTGATAAAATAGGATATTCTTTGAGTTCGTATTTTCATCGTTTTTGTTTTTCATGCAAAATTTTAAGTGTCAATTGGCTGTTGTGTGGGCTGTTTGGATCTCCCTTTTTCCGGGTGTATTGGAAATATTCTCGAGCATTGAGGCAACCTTTTGTGAGAAGGAACTATGAATGTTGTGCTGTATGTTATTTTGAGTAGCTTCGGTGAAGAGCTTAGAGCGAAGTCGTATTGCCGAAATGTATGAACTAATTTTGTGCTTAAACCAACCGAATTAAAAGAAATTTCAGTGCGTTTCGCTGCTGACTTTCACGTGATAACCGTAAGAATCTTTTAAACTTTATCAGTTGGAGGTGCAATGTTCCCAGCACTGTGTCCATTTGAATAAAATTCTTGGCTTATATATGACATTAGGCAATTCAGATTTTGTTGAAGGGCTCAAATGAACTAAATGGGCTTTCTATTGGATAACGTTAATGTTTGTATAAGAGTGGTGCAATGAAAATTAGTTGTTAGAGCACGTATCTACTGCAGGACCTTGGTGATATAGGGTTCAATCCTGGAAATTGTTATGGTGCTGATGTGTTTTATGTTAGGGGCTCCCGGCTGCTGTGAATATAGATATAATATGGTGAGTGTCATTTTATTCCTCAGGTTAAAGTGCTTGTAGAAACTATGAATGTTTTTAAAGTCCTTGTAGAAACTATGAATGTTTTTAAAGTCCTTGTAAAATGTATTGATGTTTTTTATCCTGGATAACATAACGTTGAATTGATTTGTACTTCTCAATGATTGAGGTAAATACAGTTTCACTTTCACCAACTGGATGCATTTCTTCTGGTTATTATTAACTTTTTATTTAGAATAGTTATTAGGAAACGTTCAGAAGCTACGTATGTTAGATAATATAATGTCTTACCGAAACGTCACTGTTTGTACCAAAGGAAATACCTGCTAGTTGCCTGGCAACTTGGATACACTTATTACATGAACTTTACCTTCTTTCTCAGCACAGCGTGAAATGGTGCAAGGCCTAAAATTGGGATTACTTTCACTAATTCATATAGTATTGATGGCTCAAAACTTTTAAAAAAACGGTATTAATAGGCTTGTCCTTTTTCTCGTGAAGTACAAAATACCTTTTTTACTTTTTAGCACCTTAAAGAGTTGAAACATAATTTATTTTTAGTGATATTTGCCTTAAGAACATCTTGGACAATTAGTAAAAACCATGAAAAAGTGCCATGTGCCGTTGAAAATAAGGAAATGATGTCTTTGGCTCTGAATAGATTTTGGGCAAATATTTCTTTGGCACCATGTCTCAAAGATTCTGTCTGCAGCTCAGTAAGTTCCCTACGTATTATTATTATTATTATTATTATTATTATTATTATTATTATTATTATTATTATTATTATTATTAAATGCTGAGCTAGAACCCTAGTTGGAAAAGCAGGACGCTATAAGCCCAGGGGCCCCAACAGGGAAAATAGCCCGGTGGGGAAAGGAAACAAGGAAAAATAAAATACTTTAAGAATAGTAATAACATTAAGATAAATATTTCCTATATAAACAATAAAAACTTCAACAAAACCAGAGGGAGAGAAACTAGATAGAACAGTGTGCCCGAGTGTACCCTCAAGCAAGAGAGCTCTAACCCAAGACAGTGGAAGACCATGGTACAGAGGCTCTAGCACTACCTAAGACTAGAGAACAGTGGTTTGATTTTGGAGTGTCCTTCTCCTAGAAGAGCTGCTTACCAGAGCTAAAGAGTCTCTTCTACCCTCACCAAGAGGAAAGTAGCCACTGAACAATTACATTGCCGTAGTTAACCCCTTGGGTGAAGAATTGTTTGGTAATCTCAGTGTTGTCAGGTGTATGAGGACAGAGGAGAATCTGCAAAGAATAGGCCAGACTATTCGTTGTCAATGTAGGCAAAGGGAAAGAACCGTAACCAGAGACAAGGATCCAATGTAGTAGTGTCTGGCCAGTCAAAGGACCCCCTAACTCTCTAGCGGTAGTATCTCAACGGGTGGCTTGTGCCCTGGCCAACCAGCTACTCGAGATCTAACGCTCAACATTGTTAACCCTTAAATCACCATTATTTATCGTAGAATTATTTTGTTATCAATAATGAACTAACCTTTCTTATGTATCTATCAAGAATTCCTACAGCTATTTAGAACTACACTGATGACAAACTTAGGCTATATAGGAATAATTTCTTTTGAAAAATAAATGTACTTGCATGGTGGGTATCTAACGAGTAAAAGAAACACTTGATAATGGAAAAGATTAAGTTACTGCTGTAGAATTATTTTCTTGTATAAAACATTTTATTTTTTTCCAAGAAGGCTTTTGTTAGAAATTATATGGAATCGTGATCTACATTTAACTTATGTATTAATCACTGTCAGCAGCACTTTTCATCAGTGCATCTTATAACTTAGTAGAATCAATAGTGGCACATAGTTCTCTCTCTGCTGTACTCAGATATCACTTTCATGCTGATTGTGCAACACAACACTATTCGCAAATTATCTCATTAATTGCTCTTTCTGAAAACATAGCCCTGTCCTTCTTTCTTACTTTAAATTATCTTTTTCCAAAAAAGGGTTAATAGAAAAAGACTTTCATCAGATATTCTATGCATAACTTCAATATTCACATAACTGTTCCTTTCAACACTAAGGTAGTAACTCGGCAGTAATTTCGTCTATTCCTCTAGTGCCTTTTGTTTATGAATAAAATAAGATTTACTGTTTTCCCGGAATAACAACGAAGACCATATAAAGGTTACATCAGACTGCAGTTTGAATAGTATACATCTTGGTGATATTGGTGATATTTTCCATAATCATGAAAAAGTAAGTATCGGAAATATGCTTAGTAACTTATTTGTGGATAAATATGTTGATATATGGCTCGGAAAGTAAAGAATATTCCTAATTTGCAGTTATGGTATAAGCATAATAACAAAGAACTGTTTTAAAAGTGAATGAAGTAGCTAAGATTATATTGTATATTTAGAAAGTAATGAGCCGGAAATGGGAATCTTTATCCACGATACTTATTGTATACCATTGTTACTTAAGGGTCTTTATGTTACATTGAGGCTTTCAAGTACAGGGACTAATTGGACGGACAGAATGATCCCCTTTCCTTGCCCGGGTAAGAAGGAAAAAAGAAAAATATAAGGAAGAGGGGTGAGAATAAGCCCCCCCCCCCCCCCTAGAAATCGATACACCAGCCTCCTGAAGAAAAGAAGGCTCTTATCAGAGGCATGAAGAAAATATCAAACATTCATCCTCCTTCTTAGGTGTAGTGCTGCCATTTCACCTCGCGCCTTTTTTACTTTAGATATCAATAGTCTTCCCTCCGTCCTTATAACCGCTTGCACACCCACTTTTTAGGTTTCTGCTTCACCTCTTTTCCCGCTTTCTTTTTTTTTTCCTTCCTGGTGTCCAACCTTTATGTATTTTTCACTGCATAGTGCAGTTGCGAGGCTTCCCGCATTTGCTGAATAGACTCCATGGTCCCAATGCCGAGACATATAGCTGTAATGTTATAAATCATCAACTTCATCGCATGGAATAGAATAAAATATACTGAAGCTCAGAAAATTATATTTTGAAATTTGGGATTTGAAAGGTGGTCATTCGATCTACCATACGTCGACGAGTTCTAGCAAGGCATGTCAGTAGAATATTTGCATATGAATGCTCAGCAGCCTGTTTTTCGTGACGGAGTTTCTTATAAGTGCCTTTTCTTCCCTCAAAGGGAAAAACACACTGTTTAGCATTCAGAGCCGCGCTGCTATGAAGAATAAAAAACAATTTCCCCTTGAAAGGGAACTTTAAGTTTATTCAGCCAATGATGATCTTTAGAATAAGTTACCCTTGATGAAAAGAAGCAGTTTTTATATATTTATATTTGAGCGATGTGCGTCTCCTTGTTCAGGTTACATTAGACGGTTCCATAGATTCTAGTTATTGAGAAATTGAAAAATTATTTAACCTTGGGCAAATATTCCTGGAGGTCTTAGCTTTCATGTAACAGTACAAAATGTTTATAGTTGAAGACTGAATTTAAAGAATAATCAATCTCTCTCTCTCTCTCTTTCTCTCTCTCTCTCTCTCTCTCTCTCTCTCTCTCTCTCTCTCAATATATATATATATATATATATATATATATATATATATATATATATATATTCTTTTGTTCCATTAGTGGCGGCGCTTCTGTAAGGTGTTGGGCTTCCGGTTCAGGTATTTCCGGATGAGAGGCATGTTGTTCGAGATCAGGTAGTGTTATTCCGACATGGAACTTGCTCTAAAAGCAGGCTGTAAGGGATTATAAAACCTGTGGTAGGAAACATGTTTATCTAACCATAAAATATGAAGGGTGAAGTTGGAGGGCCTTTAATGGTTGTAGTGACTGGTAGTACGAGAAAGTACATAGTATTGAGTTATAGTTTAGTCAAAAGAGACCCACGAAGAAAAAGGAAACAGATGAGGTTTGCGAAAATTTATTCAACTAGAAGAATCAAATATCTCACTTTTTAGTTACTATATTGCAGGCGCCGGAATGTGATGTAGTTTTTGACTGTATAGGGTAAGGTCGAATTTCTTTTTGTATAAAATTTATTTATTTTCTATAATTAAACTACCCTTCCCCTTTGCCAGGCTATAGGAATTCTAAAGCGAACATCAGAGTTTGAAAAATAGCACAATAACCTACATGGCTCTGCTGGCTCTTTATTCCGGTTTCAATCCCAGCTTATATTCGAATGTTTTTTTTTTTTATGAATTGATGGCAAGCTTTTTCCATTTACCATTATTGGAGGAAGTTAAAAGGCTATCCGTACCCAGCCTTTTTGCATCTACCATTCCTGGAGGGAGGAAAAATGTAATCCGTAACACCATTCATGGAGGAATGGAAAATGTAATCCGTACCCAGGCCTTTTGCATTTACCATTCTTGGAGGGAGGAAAAATTTTATTCGTACCCAGCCTTTTTGCATCTACCATTCCTGGAGGAAGGAAGAATGTAATCCATAAAAAGCCCTTCTGCATTTACCATTCGCAGAGGAAGGAAAAATGTTATCTATACCCAGCCCTTTTGCATTTACCATTCTTGGAGGGAGGAAAATGTAATCCGTACCCAGCCTTTTTGTATCTACCATTCCTGGAGGGAGGAAAAATTTAATCCGTACCCAGCCCTTTTGCATTTACCATTCTTGGAGGGAGGAAAAATGTTATCCGTTCCCAGCGCTTTTGTATTTACCATTCTTCGAAGGAGGAAAAATGTTATCCGTACCCAGCCCTTTTGCGTTTACCATTCTTGGAGGGAGGAAAAATGTTATCCGTTCCCAGCGCTTTTGTATTTACCATTCTTCGAAGGAGGAAAAATGTTATTCGTACCCAGCCTTTTTGCATTTACCATTCTTGGAGGAAGGAAAAATTTTATCCGTACCCAGTCATTTTGCATTTACCATTCTTGGAGGGAGGAAAAAGGTTATCCGTACCCAGCCCTTTTGCACTCACCATTCTTGGCAGGAGGAAAAATGTTATCCATACCCAGACCTTTTGCATTTACCATTCTTGGAGGGAGGGAAAATGTTATCCGTACCCAGACCTTTTGCTTTTACCATTCTTGAAGGGAGGGAAAATGTTATCCGTACCCAGCCCTTTAGCATTTACCATTCTTGCAGGGAGGAAAAATTTTTTCCGTACCCAGACCTTTTGCATTTACCATTCTTGGAGGGAGGAAAAATGTTATCCGTTCCCAGCGCTTTTGTATTTACCATTCTTGGTGGGAGGAAAAATGTTATCTGTACCCAGCCTCTTTGCATTTACTATTCTTGGAGGGAGGAAAAATTTTATCCGTACCCAGCTATTTTGCATTTACCATTCTTGGAGGGAGGAAAAAGGTTATTCATACCCAGCCCTTTTGCATTTACCATTCTTGGCAGGAGGAAAAATGTTATCCATACCCAGCCCTTTTGCATATACCATTCTTGAAGGGAGGGAAAATGTTATCCCTACCCAGCCTTTTTAAATCTACCATTCCTGGAGGGAGGAAAAGTGTTATCCGTACCCAGCCCTTTTGCATTTACCATTCTTGGAAGGAGGGAAAATGTTGTCCGTACCGAGCCCTTTTGCATTTACCATTCCTGAAGGGAGGAAAAATGTTATCCGTACCCAGCCCTTTTGCATTAACATTCATGCAGGGAGGAAAAATGTTATCCGTACCCAGCCCTTTTGCATTAATATTCTTGGAGGGAGGAAAAATGTTATCCGTATCCATTCTTTTTGCATCTCCCATTTCTGGAGGGAGGAAAAATTTTATCTGTACCCAGCCTTTTTGAATCTACCATTCATGGAGGGAGGAAAAATGTTATCCGTTCCCAGCCCTTTTGCATTTACCATTCTTGGCAGGAGGAAAAATTTTATCCATACCCAGCCCTTTTGCATATACCATTCTTGAAGGGAGGGAAAATGTCATCCATACCCACCCTTTCTAAATCTACCATTCCTGGAGGGAGGAAAAGTGTTATCCGTACCCAGCCCTTTTGCATTTACCATTCTTGGAAGGAGGAAATATTTTGTCCTTACTGAGCCCTTTTGCATTTACCATTATTGGAGGGAGGAAAAATGTTATCCGTACCCAGCCCTTTTGCATTAACATTCATGCAGGGAGGAAAAATGTTATCCGTACCCAGCCCTTTTGCATTAATATTCATGCAGGGAGGAAAAATGTTATCAGTACCCAGCCCTTTTGCATTAATATTCTTGGAGGGAAGAAAAACGTTATCCGTACCCAGTCGTTTTGAATCTACCATTCCTGAAGGGAGGAGAATTTTATCCGTACCCAGCCCTTTTGCGTTTACCATTCTTGGAGGGAGGAAAAATGTTATCCGTACCTAGCTGTTTTGAATCTACCACTCCTGGATGGAGGAAAAATTTTATCCGTACCCAGCCCTTTTGCATTTACCATTCTTGCAAGGAGGAAAATTTTATCCATACCCAGTCGTTTTGAATATACCATTCCTGAAGGGAGGAGAATGTTATTAGTACCTAGCCCTTTTGCATTTACCATTCTTGGAGGGAGGAAATATGTTCACCGTACCCAGCCTTTTTGCATCTACCATTTCTGGAGGGATGAAAAATTTTATCCGTACTCAGCCTTTTTGCATTTACCATTCCTGGAGGGAGGAAAAAAGTTATCCATACCCAGCCCTTTTGCATTTACCATTATTGGAGGGAGGGAGAATGTTATCTGTACCCAGCCCTTTTGCATTTATCATTCTTGGAGGGAGGAAAAATGTTATCTGTACCCAGCCCTTATGCATTTACCATTCTTGGAGGGAGGAAAAATGTTATCCGTACCCAGCCCTTTTGCATTTACCATACTTGGAGGGAGGAAAAATGTTATCTGTACCCAGCCCTTTTGCATTTATCATTCTTGGAGGGAGGAAAAATGCTATCCGTACCCGGCCTTCTTGCATCTACCATTTCTGGAGGGAGGAAAAATGTTAACCGTACCCAGCCATTTTGCATTTATCATTCTTGGAGGGAGGGAAAATGTTATCCGTACCCAGCCTTTTTGCATCTACCATTTCTGGAGGGAGGAAAAATGTTATCCGTACCCAGCCCTTTTGCATTTATCATTCTTGGAGGGAGGAAAAATTTTATCCGTTCCCAGCCCTTATAATTTACCATTCTTGGAGGGAGGAAAAATGTTATCCGTACCCAGCCCTTTTGCATTTACCATTCTTGGAGGCAGGAAAAATGGTATTACCCAGCCCTTTTGCATTTACCATTCCTGGAGGGAGGGAAAATGTTATCCGTACCCAGCCCTTTTGCATTTACCATTTTTGGAGGGAGGAAAAATGTTATCCGTACCCAGCCCTTTTGCATTTACCATTTTTGGAGGAAGGAAAAATGTTATCCGTATCCAGCCTTTTTGCATTTACCATTCCTGGAGGGAGGAAAAATGTTATCCATACCCAGCCCTTTTGCATTTACCATTCTTGGAGGAAGGAAAAATTTTATCCGTACCCAGCCCTTTTGCATTTACCATTCTTGGAGGGAGGAAAAATGGTATCACCCAGCCCTTTTGCATTTACCATTACTGGAGGGAGGGAAAATGTTATCCGTACCCAGCCCTTTTGCATTTACCATTTTTGGAGGGAGGAAAAATGTTATCCGTACCCAGCCCTTTTGCATTTATCATTCTTGGAGGAAGGAAAAATGATATCCGTACCCAGCCTTTTTACATTTACCATTCCTGGAGGGAGGAAAAATGTTATCCATACCCAGCCCATTTGCATTTACCATTATTGGAGGGAGGGAAAATGTTATCCGTATCCCAGCCCTTTTGCTTTTACCATTCTTGGAGGGAGGAAAAATATTATCCGTACCCAGCCCTTATGCATTTACCATTCTTTGGGGGAGGAAAAATGTTATCCGTACCCAGCCCTTTTGCATTTACCATTCTTGGAGGGAGGAAAAATTGTATCACCCGACCCTTTTGCATTTACCATTCCTGGAGGGAGGGAAAATGTTATCCGTACCCAGCCCTTTTGCATTCACCATTTTTAGAGGGAGGAAAAATGTTAACCGTACCCAGCCCTTTTGCATTTACCATTCTTGGAGGGAGGAAAAATATTATCCGTACCCAGCCTTTTTGCATCTACCATTTCTGGAGGGAGTGAAAATGTTATCCGTGCTCAGCCCTTTTGCATTTACCATTTTTGGAGGGAGGAAAAATGTTATCCGTACCCAGCCCTTTTGCATTTACCATTCTTGGAGGGAGGAAAAATGTTATCCGTACCCAGCCTTTTTGCATCTACCATTCCTGGAGGGAGGAAAAGTGTTATCCGTACCCAGCCCTTTTGCATTTACCATTCTTGGAAGGAGGAGAAATGTTGTCCGTACCGAGCCCTTTTGCATTTACCATTCCTGGAGGGAGGAAAAATGTTATCCGTACCCAGCCTTTTTGCATTAACATTCATGCAGGGAGGAAAAATGTTATCCGTACCCAGCTCTTTTGAATTAATATTCTTGGAGGGAGGAAAAATGTTATCCGTATCCATTCTTTTTGCATCTCCCATTTCTGGAGGGAGGAAAAATTTTATCCGCACCCAGCCTTTTTGAATCTACCATTCATGGAGGGAGGAAAAATTTTATCCGTTCCCAGCCCTTTTGCATTTACCATTCTTGTCAGGAGGAAAAATGTTATCCATACCCAGCCCTTTTGCATATACCATTCTTGAAGGGAGGGAAATGTTATCCCTACCCACCCTTTTTAAATCTACCATTCCTGGAGGGAGGAAAAGTGTTATCCGTACCCAGCCCTTTTGCATTTACCATTCTTGGAAGGAGGAAATATTTTATCCTTACTGAGCCCTTTTGCATTTACCATTATTGGAGGGAGGAAAAATGTTATCCGTACCCAGCCCTTTTGCATTAACATTCATGCAGGAAGGAAAAATTTTATCCGTACCCAGCCCTTTTGCATTAATATTCTTGGAGGGAGGAAAAATGTTATCCGTACCCAGTCGTTTTGAATCTACCATTCCTGAAGGGAGGAGAATGTTATCCGTACCCAGCCCTTTTGCGTTTACCATTCTTGGAGGGAGGAAAAATGTTATCTGTACCCAGCTGTTTTGAATCTACCACTCCTGGATGGAGGAAAAATGTTATCCGTACCCAGCCCTTTTGCATTTACCATTCTTGCAGGGAGGAAAATTTTATCCGTACCCAGTCGTTTTGAATCTACCATTCCTGAAGGGAGGAGAATGTTATCAGTACCTAGCCCTTTTGCATTTACCATTCTTGGAGGGAGGAAATATGTTCACCGTACCCAGCCTTTTTGCATCTACCATTTCTGGAGGGATGAAAAATTTTATCTGTACTCAGCCTTTTTGCATTTACCATTCCTGGAGGGAGGAAAAATGTTATCCATACCCAGCCGTTTTGCATTTACCATTATTGGAGGGAGGGAGAATGTTATCTGTACCCAGCCCTTTTGCATTTATCATTCTTGGAGGGAGGAAAAATGTTATCTGTACCCAGCCCTTATGCATTTACCATTCTTGGAGGGAGGAAAAATGTTATCCGTACCCAGCCCTTTTGAATTTACCATACTTGGAGGGAGGAAAAATGTTATCTGTACCCAGCCCTTTTGCATTTATCATTCTTGGAGGGAGGAAAAATGCTATCCGTACCCGGCCTTCTTGCATCTACCATTTCTGGAGGGAGGAAATATTTTATCCGTACCCAGCCATTTTGCATTTATCATTCTTGGAGGGAGGGAAAATGTTATCCGTACCCAGCCTTTTTGCATCTACCATTCCTGGAGGGAGGAAAAATGTTATCCGTACCCAGCCCTTTGGCATTTATCATTCTTGGAGGGAGGAAAAATTTTATCCGTTCCCAGCCCTTATCATTTACCATTCTTAGAGGGAGGAAAAATTTTATCCGTACCCAGCCCTTTTGCATTTACCATTCTTGGAGGGAGGAAAAATGGTATTACCCAGCCCTTTTGCATTTACCATTCCTGGAGGGAGGGAAAATGTTATCCGTACCCAGCCCTTTTGCATTTACCATTTTTGGAGGGAGGAAAAATGTTATCCGTACCCAGCCCTTTTGCATTTATCATTCTTGGAGGAAGGAAAAATGTTATCCGTATCCAGCCTTTTTGCATTTACCATTCCTGGAGGGAGGAAAAATGTTATCCATACCCAGCCCTTTTGCATTTACCATTCTTGGAGGGAGGAAAAATGTTATCCGTACCCAGCCCTTTTGCATTTACCATTCTTGGAGGGAGGAAAAATGGTATCACCCAGCCCTTTTGCATTTACCATTACTGGAGGGAGGGAAAATGTTATCCGTACCCAGCCCTTTTGCATTTACCATTTTTGGAGGGAGGAAAAATGTTATCCGTACCCAGCCCTTTTGCATTAATCATTCTTGGAGGAAGGAAAAATGTTATCCGTACCCAGCCTTTTTACATTTACCATTCCTGGAGGGAGGAAAAATGTTATCCATACCCAGCCCATTTGCATTTACCATTATTGGAGGGAGGGAAAATATTATCCGTATCCCAGCCCTTTTGCTTTTACCATTCTTGGAGGGAGGAAAAATGTTATCCGTACCCAGCCCTTATGCATTTACCATTCTTTGGGGGAGGAAAAATGTTATCCGTACCCAGCCCTTTTGCATTTACCATTCCTGGAGGGAGGAAAAATGTTATCCATACCCAGCTCTTTTGCATTTACCATTCTTGGAGGGAGGAAAAATGTTATCCGTACCCAGCCCTTTTGCATTTACCATTTTTGGAGGGAGGAAAAATGTTAACCGTACCCAGCCCTTTTGCATTTACCATTCTTGGAGGGAGGAAAAATATTATCCGTACCCAGCCTTTTTGCATCTACCATTTCTGGAGGGAGTGAAAATGTTATCCGTGCTCAGCCCTTTTGCATTTACCATTTTTGGAGGGAGGAAAAATGTTATCCGTACCCAGCCCTTTTGCATTTACCATTCTTGGAGGGAGGAAAAATGTTATCCGTACCCAGCCTTTTTGCATCTACCATTTCTGGAGAGAGTGAAAATGTCATCCGTGCTCAGCTCTTTTGCATTTACCATTCTTGGAGGGAGGAAAAATGTTATCTGTACCCAGCCCCTATGCATTTACCATTCTTGGAGGGAGGAAAAATGTTATCCGTACCCAGCCCTTTTGCTTTTACCATACTTGGAGGGAGGAAAAATAGTATCACCCAACCCTTTTGCATTTACCATTCCTGGAGGGAGGGAAAATGTTATCCGTACCCAGCCTTTTTGCATCTACCATTTCTGGAGGGAGGGAAAATGTTATCCGTACCCAGCCTTTTTCAATCTACCATTCCTTGGGGGAGGTAAAATTTTATCCGCACCCCGCCCTTTCGCATTTACCATTCTTGGAGGGAGGAAAAATGTTTTCTTACCCACCCTTTTTGCATTTATCATTCATGGAGGGAGGAAAATTTATATCATTTCCTTGCCTTTTGCATCTACTATTCTTGGAAGGAGGAAAGAGGAAAAATGCTATCCATACTCAGCCGTTTTGCATTGACCATCCTTGGTGGATGGGAAAATTTTATCCGTATCCAGCCTTTTTGCATCTATCATTCCGGGAGCATAAGGTATCTAACTCTAATAAAAGGAAAATAAATTAAAAGGTAGTAATGTTTGCAGTGAACATCAATTACTTTTATTAATGTTGGCAACATGTTCCCGTGCTTTGATAAAAATCCCTTTTCTTTTTGAAAGCATCATTTGGCACCACATAACTTGCTCTAGAAGCTTCTCTGTTGTGACTGAATTATGCACTCCAAAGGAAACCAGTCAGAGTGTGGAATATCATATTTCTCCTCATATGGCAATGTCGATCAGCTCAGCCCAGGCATGGGTATATAAGGAGGGTAACAAGATAGGAGGCATTTTAAAACTATAGGTCGGTCAGAGTTGGTTTTCCGACGAAAGTACTCCTTTAGTTTAGACATCGAACACCTATGTCCAAATTTTTGTCAACCAATGATGAAGAGAAGCAGATATTCCTTTGGCACCATCCTCAAGCCTAAAGTCACCATGTCAGCAACATTTCCGCATCCGAAGGTAACTCGCCAGTTCTCCACTTTAACATTTTATTGCTCTAGTTCCTACATTATCCTCCCTATCTTCAATATCTTGAATTAGTTTAATCATTTGAGTGTATTAGAGAAGCAACATTAATTTACTTTGTAAATAAATGTGTTGTGTTTATCTGTGTTTATTTCAATGTTCTTCTCCTATATTTCAATTTCTGTTGTCGAATCCTTTTTGTTTAGAGATTGAAAGAACCTGTAACGATTCTAAGATTGTAACCGTGGTGACTTTAGGCCAGGATATTTGACACTGTAACCAACTGAAACCGGAAGAATATGAAAAGAAGCAAAATAACTGAAATACTGTAAAATTTGATTGAGTGTGGTAAGCTTCTCGGTCGAGGAGACGATGTTTTTCGAGAGTATGAGGAAAAGCTTGAAGTCTTTCATTCTGTCCTATTTCTCGTGTTGTTCGTTTGTATGGTTTTCAGCTACGGACTTTCATCTTGATTTGTTGAATAGAAGCTTGCGGTCTATCAAATTCGTTACTCCTGATTTGGATCTTAATATCTGGTACCGTCATTCAGTTAGTTCTTTATGCTTGTTAAAAAGATTCTTCATAATTCTGACCATCCTTTGCATTCAGAGGAATGGATCTAAGAGTGTTGGTGAAAATTGCAAAAAAAAAAATAAATAAATAAATAAATAAATAACTGACAGAGTGCAATAATTACAGAGGCATCACACTTGGGTCAGTTGTCATGAAAATATATTGTATGCTTATTCTCAGGAAACTAGAGAGAAAGATCGAGGAAAAGTTGATAAGAACAATCAGGATTTAGAAAAGGTAGAAGTTGTACTGACTAAATTTTCATTTTTGGACAAATTTTTACAACAATTTGTAGAATATAGAAATGCACTTTTGATGCATTTGTTGACTATGAAAATCCTTTGATATTGTACACCGGCCAGTTTTGTGGATAGGCCTGCATTATTATGGCGTTCCTCTTAATAATATAAATTGGATTAAGTCTGTTCATGAGCATAGCAAGTGCAAAGTTAATGTTAGTTGTGTCCTATTAAATAGATTTCCAGTGAACAACGAAGTACCCCAACGAAATGTGTTGTCCCCTATGTTGTTTATCTTCCTCATGGCTTTTGTAATGCATAGAACAGTTGGAGATGGTGGAGAAGGAATGGACTGTATTGATAACAGGAAATTAGTTGACCAAGAGTATGCTGATGATGCTGTCCTCATAAGCAGAACACCACAGGATTTGCAATGTTTGCTTACTAGAATGCATGAAATATCACATGAGGTTGGGCTCAAGATAAATAGAAGTAAGACAGAGATGATGAGAAGTAGAAAGGATTAATGAGGTATAATTCTTTAGATATTTAGGAACTATGATCTTCAATACAGGGCATATAAAATTTGAATTTAATGAAAGATTGAAAAAATCAAATCAGACAATGGCTAGATTAAGTAAATTTTAGAAATCAAATATAAGTCAGGCTATCAGTTTAGTGAGTTCGGTGTTACTGTATGAACATGAGTCATGGTATGACAATTAAACAATATCCAACAGCTTTTGTAGATTTGAGAACAAAGCCCCGAGAAGAATATTGCGGGTAAAATGGCAGGGCAGGATTAGAAATGAAACTATAAGAGAGATTACTCGAGGGCCACTTGTATATGTACGTATGTGTATGCATACATACATTTATCTATATGTATATATACAGTAATTATAAATATTATCTATACTTATGTATGTATTTTATACGTATGCATTATATATGTACATGTATATACAGTATATATGTACATGTATATACAGTATATATATATATATATATATATATATATATATATATATATATATATATAGGTATATATGGTATGTGTATAGATTAAGAGAAGATCACGGATAAATGCATGGATTAAACTAGGAGGCGAATTGAGGGATGATATCAAGAAAAATAAGAAGAAGATCTTTGCAGTTGCAAAATCATACAGGAAAGGTAATAGAAAACAATATAATATAAAGGATGAAAATGGAAATATTATTGGCACGGCTACAGAACTTAATGAAAAATGGACTACTTATTTCAATAGGTTACTAAATGTAACTACAGAAGGAAATGAAGGAGAATATATCTTTCAATTTGACAGAGAAAATAGGGAGGATGTGATTACTTATCATGAGTTTGAAAATGCTTTGAAAGAGATGAAAAATGGGAAAAGTCCAGGGTACGATAAAATACCAATTGAGTTATTCAAAGAGGGAGGGGACCTAGCAAAGCAGATATTATATGACCTAACCTTGTCATTCTGGTTAGAGAGCATGGTTACTGAAGACTGGGGAAAACATATTTCTGTACCCTTTTATAAAGGTAAAGGTGATTCAGGAAAATGCGAGAATTATAGAGGTATAACGCTCATATGTCATGCAGCAAGACTTTATGAGAGGATTTTAGAAAAAAGGGCGCGACACATCATTGAACCTCAGCTAGGGGAAGAACAGCATGGATACAGAAAGGGCAGAAGTACATCAGAGATAATATTTGCCTTGAGGCTTGTTATTGAAAAATCATGGGAATACAATAGGCCACTGTATATAGCATTTATTGATTTGGAAAAGGCATTTGACTCGGTACCTAGGAACAAATTGTGGAGGTGCTTAGGAGAGGTTTATGGACTCGACGGTAGATTGGGAGCTGCAATAAAGAGCACGTAAGAACCATGTATGAATAATGAAAGGATTGGATACAAGAATGAAAATTGGTTTAGAGTAACAACAGGTGTTAAGCAGGGAAGCGTTCTTTCCCCACTCTTGTTCATTGCATATATAGCTGTAATTATAAGAAGTTTCAAGGAAAGAATAAATATCTCAGGAGACATCATGATTTTTACTGATGATATTGCTTTCTGGACATATGATCGGGAAGAACTAGAAAGAGCATTGATAGCCTTGAACGGTTGTTTAACAGAAGCCGTACTGAAGATGAACATTAATAAAATAGAAATATTAACAATCAACAAACAACAACAAGCTCCAACGAACATCATGATAAGAAATACGGTAATTAAGGACACTAACGCATTCAAGTATTTAGAGTGTATGTTTACAGACAACGGCTATAAGAACGAAGAAGAAATTACTGAACGAATAAAGAAACATAATAAATGCTCTGGAGCACTCTATCCAATTATCAGAGATGCATACGTACCTATAGAAGTAAAGAAAACCATATTTGAAGGATTACTAACACCAATCATGACATATGGATCAGAGAGCTGGACAATGACAATCAAAGACAGGAGCAGAGTCCAAGCTTCAGAGATGAAAATCCTGAGAACAATAATGCACAAAACAAGAAGAGAGAGAATAAGAAATGTAGATTTTAGAAGGATGGTTGGGGTATCTCCTATGTTGAACAAGATTGAGAAGGGACAGCTGAGTTGGCTGGGACATTTAATGAGAATGGATGGAAATAGAATTGCAAGGAGGAGATGGGACTGGACGCCTGGTGGGAGGAGATCAAGAGGTAGACCTCGTAAACGCTGGAGGGATGGAATTGAAGAGATTCTGACAAAGAACAACTTGCCAACAATTGAACAGCTGAGAAGAGAGGGAATTTTTGAAAACAGAATTGAGTGGAGAAGACAACTGATTCCACTGACAGGATGAAAGCCTACCTAGGAGTGGAAGTGAAGTGATATATATATATATATATATATATATATATATATATATATATATATATACATATATATATACTGTATATAAACATATATATATATATATATATATATATATATATATATATATATATATATATAATGTATGCATGTATATCTGGTTATCAATAGAGATATACATATATATACATATATATATATGTATATATATATATATATATATATATATATATATATATAATTGTGATTTCATGAGTGTCTGTGTTTATATATTAAAGAATGCATATTTTTCTAATTGTAAAATTTAATTCAAGCGTTTAGCATTGGTAAGTTTAAGAATAAGTATATTTAATAAATATAATTTTCCTTCTGTTCTTTATTAGAGAGTTTAACCCCACTAAAACCATCCTTATATTTATTGGGGGAAAATAATCTTCTTGAAACGTTTCACGTGCTCTAATTGGGTATCTTTTTCAAAGTAATTATTATTCCGAATATGGGACGGGGATCTATGATGGAATAATGAATACTGTATTGTTTGCCTGTGTGCCAGCCTTTCACACACTATCCAGATCAAGAGCTTGATAAATGACCTAAACATCCTGGCAGAGGCTTTGCAGTCACCCTTTTCGAATGGACTCCTAAATCAGTCGAGTAATATATGTCGACCTTTTCATAAGTTGAATTTTATTTTTTCGCTTTATCATTATTTCAACAGCTCAATTTGTGATTTTTTTAATATTCTCTCTCTCTCTCTCTCTCTCTCTCTCTCTCTCTCTCTCTCTCTCTCTCTCTCTCTCTCTCTCTCTCTCTCTCTCTCTCTCTCTCTCTGATTACATTGGGTACATCACATGTGTTTAGGACGATTATTATACCTAGCTCTGGGTGATGTTGCATCTTGTTTCTGCTATGGCTGCAGTTGCATCTTGTCGCTGCCTCTGCTGCTGTTGTTGCAGCTACCCCTGCTGCTGACGTTGCTTACAGCTCCGGCCTCTTCCGCTGCTGATGTTATGGCCGCAGTAGAAGTAGTAGAAGCAAACAGTAGCTTGCAGCAGCTAACACCTGGTGCAGATTCTAAATGATTGCTGATACTCTTACTAGTCATCTCTCCAATCCCTTCAAGATGTCTTCTTTTCCTATCTAAAGTGGCTTGAGCCACCCTATAAGGACAAGACTGCATACCAGAAGCTGAACTTCTTACCCCTGAATAGCCAGTCTTCTAGATTATTCCATCAGAACCATCAGAATATTGTTAGCCGGAAGAATATATCTAGGTCAAAAATTTTGGGAGATCTTCCTCTTCTCTACCAAGAAAGAATGTGTGGAATACAACCCGAATGTGAATTTACGTTTCCTCTTGATTTCTTGTAAGTTTTGCTGCGCAAGTTTTGTAAAAAGGAAAAGTATGATACATATTGCCATTATACAACCGCTTAACAAACAATTAATAAGTATGTTCAATAATGGTGTTTATGTTTATATGACTGTGGTGTTAAGTTGATAGAAATATTTTACAAATCAATATGTAAAAGTAGGTCGATATAGATTTAATTTTTCAGTTAATTTATTCCTTTATGAAAAAGTTTGATTACTGAGTAAAGTATTGAATGTTAAACTGGATAAAGAATATGCCGCTGTAACATTTAGAATTGGTAAGACTTCCTTCAATAAACTGCAGGAGTTGCACGGGACTTTTCTACTCTTCCTCTTTTGCCACAACTGAAGCTGAATTTTTTAATAATCAAATTCGTAGACGCATTTTTGCTCTCTGCTATACAAATAGTAACACCCAAATGCTACAGGTAAAATATCCAGCATGCTGAGGTTGTATGCTTTGATGTTTGATTGTGATATCTTGATAGTCTTTTTTATATTTAGAATTCCAGCAAACTGCCTTTTTTAACATACTCAGGAATAAGACACTTGGAACCCACAAAGCAGTAGTCTTCAAAAATCTCGGAATATATTCTGAGAAATAAAATAGGATACATAAGAGTAGACTTGATCATTTGTCTTGCTCTCATACCATAAAAACTGACCTATCATGTATGTTTGCTACTCAAGAGTTTGTTGATTTTTATGTGATAGAATGTATATATGTACGTGATGTCCTTTATTAACATATCTGTTAGCTGTTGTACAGCTCAAGGCGTAAGTGGGCATGGCTTCTAACTAAACAGCAGAGTAGTGTCGCAGTAGTGACGTCATTAGTAGGAAATGCTTCTCTCTCTCTCTCTCTCTCTCTCTCTCTCTCTCTCTCTCTCTCTCTCTCTCTCTCTCTCTCTGTTTTGTATATTTTAGTACCCTTTCTTTAAGGGCCACGTCCATCCTCAAGAGTTGGCCATTTTTCCTTTTTCTTTTTCCACTTAATGAAAATAAAACGGAGGCCCCACAAATGTTCCCTAACATCTGATAGACCCACCCATTCCACTTCTAATTAAGTGAACCCTGTGTTTTTCCTAGTGGTTACGTCACACCACGTGAGTCCCGATCTTTCCGCATTTTAGGCCGTGTTTATCACTTTAGTGGGTTGACTTGCTCCCATATAGTGTTTTGCCCTTGGTACAGCTATAATCCCATTTCTTGCTAACTTGGATTTATGAATGGACTTGTTACGAAATTTAGTGTTATAGTTAAATTAATTGTCCTTAGCTCACTTATGGATCTGCTTTGAATGGCCGACAGATCCCAGTGTCAGGCCATATGTTTTAAATTCCGTACAGACGATCATTTCTCCCTTTTAATAAATATGCAATTTGGAAAGAGCGATGTTTGTAAAAAGATTTTTCTTTAAAGCGTTAATAGCCTTAAGCCTTCCCTTTATTAAGTAAATTATTAGTATAAATCTATCTGTAGGAAAATGAATTAGTAAAAAAACTGTATTTGCAAAGTTATTAGCCAAAAACTTTCATTTTCGAAAGAGAATTTGTAATCAGAAACCCGCTTGTAGGAAACTAATTTAGTAATGAAAAATCTTCGTTTCTAAGAATAAGATGGTTATAAAATCTCTGCATTATGGAAAATAGGACACCAATAAAGAAACCTAACTAAAAGAAAAGAAGTTATCAAACAAAGATTTGAAAGCTTTTGACAAATTTGTACGAAAGGATTCATCCTCGTGCTATTATCAATATGCTATTTATTGCATCATGTTGAATCGCTTATTCTCTCTCTCTCTCTCTCTCTCTCTCTCTCTCTCTCTCTCTCTCTCTCTCTCTCTCTCTCTCTCTTGTTTTTCCTTCACAACAAGAACCGGTTTCTGATCGTTGGAGCTTTCTTGATCTTTTCTTCCGGGTTACTTTTCTAATATCTTTCACCTTAACTCCTGATAGGGCTTTAAGTGACATTAGATTTTTTGGAAGGATGCGATTCAAGCCAGTTTAGTGAGGAGTGCCGAAAGATGTGCAAAAAGAAAAGAAAAAAAAACGAATGGGGAAGAAGTTAATGGTGTAGCCAAAAAAGAGAATGAAGAGCGATGACGAAGAAATATAAAATGAAAGATTGAGAATGCATTGTGAAATATAAAGAGATGTCTGATCAAAAAAGAATGCGGGGTAATTTAGAATTGTACAAATACATTAATTTAGCTTTGGGACTAAGTTTGTCTGAAGTGCAGAGGATTGGCGTTATTTTCAGAAAATTGAATATGAAACTGAAGTCAGTATAGCCTTCCATGCGATTTATGTTTATCCATAGTTTTTTTTTTCTTTTTCACATTGGGCAGTTCTATAGGTGGGTATTACTTTACATAGTCATTCTTACTTGATAATCAGTTCCAGATATTAGTGTATATCGCCCAGCATGTACAGTAGGTGCCATGGATAGAGGAGTTAGCGAGCATAGACATTCTGCTTGGGAAAGCCAGGTGCAGAAAGTGAAGTGACAATTTAGAAATTCAGCATTGTAGAGCCAATTTACACAAAAAGAACACCACCATATGTGATACCAACTAATTAGAGACAATGCTGTAGTTTTTTTTCATTGTGTAAAATATTTTGCCGCGAATTCTGTACTTAGTTCGGAGTCCTAATTCACATATAACCTCTATTTATGGGAGGTGTATTTTGGCGAGTGGTTCACTACTATGTCCTCCCCCAGTACGTTTGTTTTCCTATTTTTGGTGGTGGTTGTGGTTATAACTAAATAAAGGAATTTTGTTTGTCCCTCTGTTGGGGTTTTCACAGAAAGGTGGAGAATAAAATTGCGGTTTAGATAATAGGAATAAAAATGGTTTACTTCCTGACGTTTAGATCTCAAAGTTTTCCATACGTTTGTTTTTATAATTATAGATCATTCCAAAAAAAAAAAAATCTGATGGTGATAGGGAAGGGGTTCGAGACGGCAACTCCCGAACATAGGGGAATTTTAACTGAACTGTAAACTATCCCATAGTTGTTAACTGTGCCGTCAGTGTGCCTCAATCGGTACAGTGTAGTCATTAGTGATTTGATTATGCAGCACCCTTAGCCCATAGCTCCATTCACCTTACAAGTTTTTATCGTATTTCAACTTTTGGTCCTTCCTCTTGTGTCACCTTTCTGATGAGTGGCTACCCCTTCTGAGCGCCGGTTCATTTGGCCTAATTCTATAAATCCAAACCAATTCGTCAAGTTACATTACCTTTGTGTTGAATAGGCATACTTAATATGTGAGCCAGTATTAAGGGGCGCTAACCTAAGGTTTGATGACTGTAGGTCTAAACACATGATTTCTTTACATGTAAGTCATTGACGTTGCACACAAAATTTGGTATAAACTGGTCACGGCGACAAGCCACGTCTTAAGACTGGCTATTACCTATAGATCGTGGAACAAATATTACCCCACGATGAAAGAGGAATCACTAAACATACAGATCGTTCGTAGTGTATTAAAGCCAACACTTCTTGTTGGCACGCGTAGAATATACACTACAGACCCTGTGAAAGCCTTATATAGTGTATCGTTAATCCCCTGGTCCCCTAACTCCGAGAGATTGGCCAATTAGAGTGTATGGGAAATGTTACAAAGGACCAGTTTGTGACTAAACCGTAGAGATGCTGGTATTAGCGCCAGGGGTGAGCGGTTGGTAATTACTTTTTTCTTCTTTTTTTTTTTTGACACGTTCACATATAAATCTATATTTCAATTTAAGATAGGGTATATAAAACATTAGGGGACATTCTTATAATAATCTATAATTTACAGTTATGATGTGTGGAATGTTTACAGACAGGGAAATGGACGACACACACAGGACAAACTGATCTGCCATTTCAAATAATTTAGTTCTTTGGCCCCATGCTCAAACAATTTATTTTCCCCATGGTTTATCGATTTCTGGACGGCGGTTAAGCGATTTCTCCTCTTCCTGTGCTCTGTGATCTAGCTATTTCTGTCAATGTTGAAGAATTCAGGTTCCTCTACATCTTAAGTCTTCAGATAGTCTTGAGGAAGGGGATCTTCTGTCTTGAAAACGGCGCGGGGAGGTTGCGAGACCCACCCAAGTATCTTATTATTGGCCACGGTGAACAAATGGCGTACTGTCTGAAATTAATGACCACAATTGGGTAGGAGTTCCAGGAATGGACAGTCCTAAGGTTCAAGCTAAATGATTAGTGAGAGAGAGAGAGAGAGAGAGAGAGAGAGAGAGAGAGAGAGAGAGAGAGAGAGAGAGATTGTGGCAATGCAGGTGTTAGTGGAATGTTAATTTGTTAACAGTAAGACAGAAACCGTAAGGAAGGTAGTTAATCTTCTACCCGAGGTCAAGTTATAAGTCTTCTATAATCTGTCAGGAAGAAATTCGACGAGAGTTTAGCATTTGACGGGCAGAGGTCAAAGTAGTAAAGTTACAAAGGATAATCTGGGTCACTGGGCTTGACTTTTTGTTGGATGAGATTCGCATCTGGAATAGGGTAGGAAATTGATTAAATTGTCAGCGGGAAAGTATACCTCGACCTAACAATGTTGTTGAAAGCAGATTTATCTCAAGGGACACATGTCAAAGGTTTAGACAAATATCAGCTGAATGGTGAGCGGGAATATGGTATGGGCTGAACACCTGGTCAGGCAAAGGAAAATGTAAGTTAAGGCTGGGATAAAACGTGCTCACCGTAGCCACCGTAGTCAGGACCCACTTAAAGGTCGGCCAGACAGGGATTACCGATGACTCATCCACCTGACTTGTCACTTGCGACAAGCCTCACTTATTTTGGCATGCCTAACACGCTCATATATTATGACTTTGATCAGTTACATTCCACGAAAATTTTATTATCTGTAATAATGAATGCCGAAGCAATAGGTATTACAGTTGTTGCAGTGGTCAGTGATATGGAATTGTTGAACATATGAAGAATGAGCTGGACATTGATCCCCTGAAAAATGAAATTTATTTCTAAAACCCTGCTGCTAATAGACAAATATTTGTGTATGCTGATATTCCACATCTTACAAAGCTTGTAAGAAACAGCCTACCTGATTCAGGTTTCTATTTAGAAAATGGAGACATGTGTCAGATTCTATTATTCGTGAAATGATTAATTCTAGCAAATCAGAATATGGCTTATCATATAAAACAAACGAAAGGCAACAAAGACAACGAGTCATATATGCTGTGTAGTTGCTATGATATTAATATGCCGATTCTATTAGTTATCTTGGTGAGAAAGGTTTATTGCAATCAGAAAACTGAAGACCAACATCTGACTTCATATCTTTCATAAATGACTAGTTTGATATCATGAAATCAAACCATATGTTTGGAGACTTGAAATGCACAGTGGGTTTGGAATGCACATGGAGTAACAAATAAATAAATTGATAGACTGCGTGAGTAAAATGAAAACCTAAATCCCTAAAGAAAAAAAAACTGGTGCATTTATAGATTTCAGAAAGGTTGATACCTATAGTCAAACCATTCTGTCGTGGCCGCTGAGACGATTTCTGTTCCCCTGTACAGCGTATCCATGTCAAAATATTTCGACCACTTTAAGGAAAAATGAACACTGCGGTTAAAGACGACCCATCCAAACTGAGTGAGACTACAGTAATGCTAGCCGTTAATGACAGATGA
>NC_090739.1:48063631-48082641 GCF_036898095.1 Palaemon carinicauda
AAAAATACTGGTGGAAGGTGGAGAAAACATTGCATTCAATGTATGCAAAGAATCTTTAAGGAAAATCTACATGATATATATATATATATATTATATATATATATATATATATATATATATATATATATATATATATATATAGAGAGAGAGAGAGAGAGAGAGAGAGAGAGAGAGAGAGAGAGAGAGAGAGAGAGAGAGAGAGAGAGAATGAAGATTAAATTGACTTTTCCTTTAAGAAATCCTAATCTTATAAGCCGAAAGACCATTGATTGACGGATGTGACCCGAAGACCACAAGCACGGAAAGTGAAAGATAAGTACCTGACAAGGGCAGAACAATTAAAAAGATATATAAGGTCTTTTTTTAATAACTCTTCCAAGTTCATTATAAGTATTCTTTATGCTTAGATGTCAGTTTTCGAGATTATATATATATATATATATATATATATATATATATATATATATATATATATATGTGTGTGTGTGTGTGTGTGTGTGTGTGTGTGTGGGTGGGTGCTACTATAGCGTGAGGTCTACCACACTATAGCGTGAGATCTACCTCCCGTTAGTACAATAGGGTGAGGTCTACTGCTGAATTATTCGTCCCTCATAGATAAAGCACATTTCATACATTTGTTTAGCAATAAACACTTAATTTAAACATTTGGGCAATAGGGAGTGGAGAATAATTGTGTACTTCCAAAGGTCAGATCTTTTTTTTTCTTTTTCTGAAAGATATGAAATACGAATTAGTCAGATATGTGAAAAATCAAATAATATAGCTACAGACTCAAAGTCAGATAGATTATTTATTATATAAGTCAGATAGATTATTTATTATTAACTTTCAAGTTTATTTATTAAATATACTGATATTTTGATAGGATTGCCAGAGAACCCTTAGTGCTCACATTTTCTTTGTACTGTAGTTCTCCATATGAGGCATAGATCTCTTCAGGTTTATTTAGATGTTATTTTCTCTAAAATTCATGCTCTTAATTTTTCTCATTAAATATTGTGAGAATAACTTACATTCATGCTTTTAATTTTCTTTTTATTTAAAGGTTATGAGAATATTCAATGTCATTATAATTATAAGGTTGTGAGCGAATGTCTTAGCTTCTTAATGAAATAGAAGTATTAAAGAATTGGTTGACTGTTGTGATATTCAGCATTTCTGAACTATCTTTGAAAGGAACTGTTTATTGTTTTTAATTGCATTTTAATGCATTTGATACTAAAAATGTATTTAAAGGCATGTTTCCTCAGCATTACCATTTTAGAATTATTAAGTAGACATGTTAACATCACTGTTCTAACAAATACTGTATAAAAACTAATTGAAAATAGGTGAATACAAAACTTTCAGAGTAGCTCTCCCATTGTAGACAGTACAGTATTTATTGTTAACGTTGCTTTTAAAGTGATCATGGAAGTGTAAAGGAATGAAAAAGCAGATGCCATATGTAACACAGGCTTTGGTTTACATTTTATATTGACAACCATCAGGAGGTGGAGTAATATTGTTTGTTAAAAAAGTATTTAGGAGCTCCATTTGCTTCCTTTTATATGGGCGGGTCACGTGGACAGGTCACGTTTTTTATGGATTTGGGCAGTTCACATGTTCGATGGTTAGGTGCGGGCAAGGCCAATATATAGAGGTCGGTCGGACAGAACTGTCATCTTCTCGCCACTGGCTGACTGTGACGTCACTCCGGCTCCAACTGGTGATTCTCTGTTAGGCCGTGGCTTTGTATATTAAGGCATTATTGTTATTTCCTTTGAATTATTCTTCCTCTTGACTACTTAATTTGATACTTCCGTTATCAGAAAATTCTGAGAATGCCTAAACAATTTTATTGATAAAATAATACTGTAGACAGTACAGCAGTGTGAATTCATCAGTGAGAATTGAAGTAAACTCGGTTGTAGTTGTAACCTTTATTAATGAAAATAATATGTACACACTTAAATATAATCATAAATAAAAACTATTTACACATATCTAAATATTTAACTTTAAATACAAAAATTCATTGCTTGAACATCCTGAAATGTAAAAACTATTTAAACATATCTAAATATTTAACTTTAATTTTTTTCTAGCATCTCCCCGATCATTTTCAATTTTTGTCTTTCTTTTCTTGATTTTGATAGCATTATTTAAGTACCTTAGTCTAAAATATATAGATATCTTTGCAAAAAAAATCAATAATGTCATCTGGGACCTTTACTCCTGATCGTTGCAATTCAGCAACAAGAGATTTTTTGCACGATTTCCCTTCTAAAAGTGATGAACCGTGGATTGTGTTGAAAACTTCTCGTAGCACAATTAATTGAGAATAAAATTCATCTGATGGCATGTACAATTCACCTCTGTTTACTATCCCAATCCACGATTCATTTGAATTTTTACACTCTTTCATCTGTCTTCCTAATTGTGGATATTTTGTAGAAAACTTTTTTACAATATAACCACCTATATATTTAAGAGCTTCATCTTCAATTACAGTGGCAGCCGGATTTTCGTTTTCTTTATCTAGAATTTGATTGTTTATATCTTCTGAGGGGGATTCAAAATCTAAATCTTTAAACAATGAGCTGGTCAAGTACAGTTCTAATGCTAATTCTCTATCATCACTGTATTTGGAATTGCATGCAGATTCATTTATCAACATATCATAATTGTTGCCCTTTGCAATGATGTTCGTTTTTTCACTAATTATTTTTACATCTTTCCCCAGAATCAATGACCTCAGTCTAAACTTAAATTCAACAGCATTGGGGTGATCGTATGTGCCCTTCATTTGCCTTATGCAACCAAACAGATGTTCTACACAGTCTTGATTCAACTTTTGAGTCATGATATAATCTACATTAAAAACATCTTTAACCATATTAGAAAGACCAATAACAGATTTACTTGAAAGAATTATGCCCTTCTGAAATTTGTATAGACACCTTATTTTTTGAGATTTTACTTTTAAAGAAGTCATTACCATTATAACCTTTTCCAAAGTATTTATTTGAAAATCTTTATTGATCCCAAAGCCATTTCTCGCTGGTATATCGCCATACATGTTGCTTGAATTCATTATATCAAACCAGTCGTTGATCAGTGAGAGAAAATCAGAGGTAGCTTGCCAGTTATTGGAGTTCAACAGACCTCTACTTCCCAAATACCTTAAAGCACTAGCACAAGATGAGGATAATAACTGCACAGCATACTTGACACGCTGCCTGTGCTGTCCATTAATAGATAAATGAAGTTCATTAATTTTATAAGCCAGTCCATATTCTGTATTAGATTTGACAACATTTCACGTATACTTGTGTTATTAATTAAATCACTGCCTACATAAAAGTCTGAATCAATTAAGTTATTTCTGACTAATTTGATCAAGTGGGGAACGTCGGCAAAAACATATATCTCCCTGTCAGCACATGGGTTCTTGAATGAAATCCTATTGACAAGAGGATCAATGCCAAATTCTTTCCACATGCGAAGATTGGCTGATCCCATGTCAGAAACAATGGCAACAATGGGATAACCAACAGCCTCAACATACATTATGATTTGTAATAGTAACGGCTTGAGATTTGTCTCATCAAAGTTAAAATAAAAGGGTTGTTTTCACTTCCCTACAAGACCTTGTAGCATAAAAACCAAGACACTGTTGTGCGGCTTATACAATACATCCATACCCTTATCATAGCACCATTCATTACTAATACACATTTCATCCAAACTTAATACCGCTATTTTTTCATTTACTGTAAAAGTTTCAGCTTTAGCACGTAATAATGTCAAAACACTTGTCAAAATCCCAGGCTCGCAGAAGAATCTACTCGCTCTTTCTTTTAATGTAGTTTCACAAGGCAATGGAAACCCCTTCTTAAGTCTCAGATACTTGTAACATTTGGAACTTATGCTTCTTAGAGTTAAAGCAGATGCAATGTCTTCACTGCACCATTCGCTTACCCTCTTCTTTGTTATAATTGCTTTTATTTGAGTTTTACTAAATAATGTACAGATGGGACAGCGGTTTTCTTCAATAACCTCATATTTTTAGGGCTCTCAATATTCAGCAACCTTGATTTCATATCATCAATGTAGTCCTCTGGTGTGAAATGAGCTGAACACACCACTGCATGTTTTGGATTGATTTCATCAGACCGGCAACACACGTGTATCCACTTATCACAGAAAATTTTGTCTCTAGGAAACGTAAAATACTTAATACCATTGCCTTTTGTTTTTCTCTTGGTATTCAGACATCCATAAACAGAACAGTTATTTGGCATTGTCGGTTAAGTGAATGCTTCCATTGTAAATAGAGACAATATAGCTTTGGTTGTAACAAGGTAACTGACCGCTACGAAAGGTTTTGTATGACTGGGCAGGGTCAATTGTGGCGAAGGCCTTGATTGTGGCGAGCTTGATGAGTCCTGAAGGGTGAGTCATGGATAATCCCCTGTCCGACCGACCTCTATATATTGGCCTTGGGTGCGGGGCTCTGGGCAAGGCCGTCTCACGCTGGTCACCCGGTAGACCTCACCTTCCACCTGGGTAGGCGACATATGGCGGTAGACCTCACACTATAGTAGCACCTATATGTGTGTGTGTGTATGTATGTAAAAAACATGTTGATGTTATTTAGGTGATCTTGAACCAGCAAGTACAGTTGTAAAGAAAGGGTGAGGGTAAGTAGAGTACTTGTCCCTGTATCACTGTTAATCCCTTAATCTGCCTTTATTGTTGCTTTCAAAGGTTTTGGACTTGTCTCTAAAGAGAACTTCCTTCAAGGAAATGTGAACTAAGTATTTACGCTTAGACACGATAACTTCCGCCAAAAGAGCTCTTTTCAGCGGCTACCACCGAATGGTTTGACTATAGTAGAAGGTCAGTTTACGAGACAATAGGCGCCATAAACTTCAGGACTCAGTAATCTCTCTGGGAACTTGAAGGGTTAGGGACCAAGAGAGAACATGATTTACTGTATATAACTAGGAGAGTTTGTGGAATAATCTGACAGTTAACAGTACGAACATTGATATCAATGAGCAGAATGACTAAAAAGTGAGGGTTTCAAAAATTATGTTTTTGATACTAAACACATGTATATAGGACTAAGGGTTATAGAGTTGTAAGAGAATTAACATTACAAAGAATTTTACATGCAATAAAGAGATCATGGATTGTGAGTAGCAAGCATGGTTTGTTCATTTCAAGACAAAAATTATGACATGCAATTCGTCATAAAATGGTAATATTTATGAGTAAACATGTTTGTTAGTAGAGCCCTTATCATGGGTCAGGTTAGTATTCTTTTGTTTACGGACAGTTTTGAGCATTTAAGGCTAATTCATTCGATATTTATCAGGTGAGAAAGCTTATTCTTATGTTATATTTAGATTTATTGAGAATCTCCATAGGATTTCGAACACGAAAAACCGTAATACATAGCTCTATATTTGATAATTTTATTTCTTAATCGAGATAAGGATAATTTTTAAGATAATTAATGCCCCGGAAGAGGGGTGAAGAATCCAAAGAGCAATTAAAACAAGCGTGTTCGGAATCACAAACCACCATAACTGAGCAATCTCTTATTTTCCAAGATCCGCTTTCCGAAGTTTGGGTAGGAGTAAGAGTAGTGCCGTCAATGTACCTCACGCGTTGCACTGAAGTCATTCTTTATAGGTATTTGCAGTGTTCCTTCGGCTCATAGATGCACTTAATTTATATCCCTCTACTTACCTCTGTTCCCGCTTCATTTTGTCCAATTTTTCTCCCCAAGCCCTTCTTACTTTATCTTACCAGTAGGGTTGTGGTGGGCGATGTGGTGACGCCCCTGACTGGTGAATGCCAGACTGCGGTTCGAGTCCCGCTCAAATTTGTTAGTTTCTTTGGTCGCTGCAATCTCACCATCCTTGTGAGCTAAGGATGGGGGGTTCAGGGGAGCAATACAGGTCTATCTGCTGAGTCATCAGCAGCCATTGCTTGGCCCTCCTTGGTCCTAGCTTGGGTGAAGAAGTGGCTTGGGCGCTGATCATATCAGTATATGGTCAGTCTCTAGGGCATTGTCATCGTCAATAGGGCAATGTTACTGTCACTTGCCTCTGCCATTCATGAGCGGCCTTCAAACCTTTAAATGGCCAAAAAAAAAAAAAATCGATTTTTACCAAGAAATACTATTTACAAATCATAATTCATATCGAGTAAATAGAAAATAGAATAAATGCAATATTATAAGAAAAATTAAATTTCAATATTTTTTTTTCTTTTTTAGGACTGGGCGCATATGTTTATCATCGGTTTAAAATAACAAGAATTAATAAACGTTTCTAAAAGTAGATTAAAAAATTGATAGTAAACTATTGAATTTACTACACCAAAATAGGTTACATATTGGTTTGAAGTATGAAACTAGCTCATTTTCTCTGAAGTATGTAGATTATCTAATGTTTACTTAAGATGGCATTTTTTAAACGTTCACCAATATTAAGTCCAACATAAAAATTTCCACAATGTTTTGAAACTTATTTATCTTGCAAAAGGCACACTTTCTTTGTTTTACTCCTCGTCGATCAAGAGAATGTTTGGTGGAAGAAAACTCTATTTCTGGTATTAGCTTTAATGAAAATACCCTTTTGCAATCAAGAATTTTTTGGTCTAAATCGGAGGATAATTGCAAATAAGATCTTGTAGCTGTTCCCCTAATCATAGCATTTCCATTTACAAAACAATGTAAAATCCAAAAATAAAGCAATGTCAAGGAATTTATGAATAAAAGAAAGTACCACTTCATAAATATAATAGAAGTACGATACGTTTGAATAAGCCAGCCTAATGATTCACTCCTATCATACGTATATTTGTTATTTTGAGATGTCGGTCGGTCGGTAAAGATCGCCCTACATGTGTGTTGGGCAAGGGCTCTTGCGTTTGAAGCCCGTGATTTAGAGATACGGTACCCATTTGAGAGGGGGATGAAAACCATGCTGGATCAGTATGGGAACACAGAGGACGGACAGGATGATGATGTGATGAATGCTCTCCAGAACAACTCGAAATATGACGGTCGGAAGGTAATCTAGAGATGAATTCTAGGGGCTCTGCTAATCGCACTTCATTAACTGCTAAACTCGAACCTTCCCTGGTCCTGTAGAAATTCTTCTTTTATTGTACGAGCTCCTCATTCGACAGGGTTCAGAAAGAGACTATATTGTGATATGAGAAATGACTGAAGAATATGCAGATTCTTTTGGTGGGTGCTTGGCTATATTTTAGCATTTCCAACAGGATTTGCCGATAAAAAATTGCTTGCAATTGTGGAAATACTTAAAACAAAAATTCCTCGTTTTTTTCTTCAAACCTCTTGGCAAAACTTCTACGATCTTCCATATTTTAGTAAACTCATCATCCATCAGAGAACATCTGGATGTCCCCTTAGAGCGAATTGTACTTGTGATTCTGATGCTTGCGGCTTTCATTAGCATAGGTTATAACTTGATAAAAAGATGTCAACATACTTTCCATGATCATTAAGGTTCTCTACCACTTCTTTCAGGTGTGTTACCTCAATTTTCTCGAATCCCTCGCTAACGAAGTATTGGATCACTATTATACTTTTCCACAATTTATTTCACAACTTGCACAAATTTCTGTCTGCATTGTGCATTACTAGAAGTGTGTGTATAAGCTACTCAGAATTGACAGTTCAAACAAATTTCTAATATCCAGAGACAGTATTTGCACGCAGTCACCTTACGTCACTCCATAGATCCAACCCACCTCTTTACCCTTTACCTATATTCCTCTCTCTCTCTCTCTCTCTCTCTCTCTCTCTCTCTCTCTCTCTCTCTCTCTCTCTCTCTCTCTCTCTCTCTCTCTCTCTCTCTCTCATTCATGGAATTCAATTGAATTAATTTCAACCTTGCGCCAACCCACGAGAAACATATGGCGTTCCCACTGGTCCATGTATTATCAATAAAACACTGTGTACATAAACTGTCTTTCTTTGCGTTCTCGTGGCCGACCTAAATGCCCTTTGTAGCTCACGTATTAATTTTAATTCTACCTTCATCGTTAAATACCCAAAGCCTAAATATAGCCTTTACCTTAAATTAGGATTGGAAATATTTTATTATTATTATTATTATTATTATTATTATTATTATTATTATTATTATTAGTAGTAGTAGTAGTAGTAGTAGTAGTAGTGGTTTGGCTAATATTTTTCCTCTTAATAATAATAATAGTAGTAGTACTAGTAGTATTACCGCTTTTATTATTGGTGTTATTATTAGTATTATCAGTATCAATATCATTATTACTATTTTGAAGGATTAAGATTGCCATGCTAGCACAGCATGGTGAAGATTCTTGCCCCGGGCAACTCACAAGAGAGGAAGGTATTTGCAGGAGGTGCATCATTAGTTAGACATGGATGATGATGATGATCATATGGATTGCAAAGCCAGCAACAACGAGAAATGACTGTATCCAAAAAGAGTCCGGAGAGGAAGTCTAAGGGTGTTGACTCCCATAGTTCAACTAAGCCGGTTCCTCTTCGGTCCTCTATAAGTTACCTCATTTTCTTATACTTTGATCATTTCTGTCTGAGCGCTGGAGAGCGAATACATTTGGATATTAGTTAAAAATCTGAGCATCATTCCAATCAAGATATTCAAACAATACTGTAAACTGAGACAATTGTTGCCAATAGTCACCAAAAGATAAGGATAATAACCAACAGATTCATGAATCTTTACGGACATTTCAGTACATCCCTGGAAACTACATTTGTTGTTGATATTTTGAAATATTCTAATCCTGTAAATGGACCATGGACTGCAGGTTATTATCCGTTATACTTGTGCGCTGAATGGCCTCATAGGCTTTGTAGCCAAAAATCATAAAACCAATCCTATCCTACGAAAAACACGCTCCCCTACAAGTAGGCAAAATTCGTATCGAAAATTCGATATCTCCCAAAATATAAGTACTCATTACAAGTTACAGGGTTTAGGTTGATGGAAATATTAGGAAAATTCAAACCTTTTGTGTAATTCTGTCGAAGAATGATGATTAAGAACAAAATATAACAATAATCACCTATAACATATTATGACTGAAAAATGAGAGATTTGCGACTGAGGTATATAATGAAATAGAGGAGGTAAGGACAGAATACTGCGAATTAGAGGCTTTCCTCATTATATTAATAAGGTGCATCTCCCGTTTTATTGGCAGATTATATGATAGATAATATAAATAACACACACACATATACACACACACTAGTGCACACACACACACACTCACACACAGACACACACACACACACACACACACATATATATATATATATATATATATATATATATATATATATATATATATATATATATATATGTGTGTGTGTGTGTATACATATATATATATATATATATTATATATATATATATATATATATATATATATATATATGTATTATATATATAAATATACATATATATATATATATATATATATATATATATATATATATATATATATATATATATATATATATATATATATATATATATATATATATATATATATATATATATATATATATATATATATATACACGTGAGCGTATGTATATACGTTATTTTCCCTTTAAGTATTCAATTATGAGGGCCTTCAGCAAATCTGCAAATTTTTATATGTTGCTCCTTGACTGCAGAATTAGTCCACCTCTCGTGGGGCGAAGTTTTTGCCCCATGTCATATGGTAAGCAATGTTGCTAATTCCTATTTTGCATTATGCCTGCAATACCCTTTGTACAATATCTTTTCATGGTTGGAAGTATTTTACTATGGCTGCATTCCATACTGTTTGAGATGTCCCTTGCTCGTTAGCGCACTCAACCGTAGTTTCCTTTCCTATTTTTTTTCAGTTTCTACCGTATTTCAAATACGATATTACCCCTTGTACGCCTAAGGAATGTTAAGGTATGTTGAAATTTCCAGCACATTTTGCTATATCTTTTTTTTAAATTGCTTTAACCGCCTTAATTTTTGTCATAGAGAGGTCAGGTTGGTCTCATTCTTTTGGAATATACCGGAAGTTTCTCATAAAGTTATCAAAAATATGCAAAACCTTTAAATAATAGTGTTTTGCAAGAACGTACCGGTACGTCCATTGGGGGTGAAAGGGTAACCCTTTCACCCCCAATGGACGTACGGGTACGTTCTTGTAAAACACTGTTATTTACATGTTTTTGCATATTTTTGATAACTTTATGAGAAACTTCAGGCATTTTCCAAAAGAGTGAGACCAACTGACCTCCCTATGACAAAAATTTAGGCTGTTAGGGTAATTTAAAAAAAAGGATATAGCAAAATGTGCTGGAAATTTCAACATACTATGTACATGTATTGGGTTTGACTATGCTCTGCACTCAATCATAACCTTTCAATTCTATTCAATTTACATACTCTTATTTTGTGATCTTTTAGGCTGAAGGTTTTTTTTTTTTTTTTTTTTTTTTTTTTTTTTTTTGTATGAGTGGATACTTACAAGTCATGGCCTCTCGGTTCTTTATAAGAGAAAGTTTATTCACTACGGATTTTGATGATACCGAGAAAAAGGATTATACTGTGCATTATCAATTGTTAATCTTGCCTATATTACGTTTTATTGTTATAAAACAGATGGAAATGATCAATTAATCTAAAAGAAAATACAATAAGAAATACCCTCCACACCAAAAAGTTGACCTGATATGCTCAATAATGGAAGTTTTATGTTTAGAACCTTCATGGTGGAATAAGATGCCAGCTTTGTGGTGTATGGCAAAGGTAGGAAACTTTTAAATGTTGCTGGATATACAAGTTGCGAAAAAATATTTTGTTGGACTGCTCAATGTTTAGGATTGTAAAGTGAGCCGGCTTAAGTTATACTACAGTATACGGAATATCTAAAACATACATGGAGCTTGATCTACGATTAAGAAATTAATTGACATTTGAAGCTGTTTCTTTAAGTGTATTCTGTTGTTGTCGTTGGATGTAAAAAAAAACTTTTGGGAAGCATATTAGGAAAGAGTAATTATATAATTTAGTTTAATCTGGAAGTTAGCAGAGTTACCCTTTTTCCATCTAAAAATTTAGATCATAAGAAAATCCCCCTCTACAAGTAAAATAAATAAATTTTTAAGGGTTTTAAGGTGGTTATTAATTGCATTTATGATTGGGCTTGCTATTTGAGGCCTCTAAAATATAAAGTATGAGCATGATTTTTATTTTTTTTTTGCAATTAATGATACATATGCACCTTAAATCCTTGAATATCTGTTTTGATAATAAAGCTATTTATTATGTTTCTTCGAATTTTTATGTTTTAATCTGCTGGAATGAAAACAACTAAACACGAATATAGTTCATACACTTTTGTTGTGCAATTATTAATATGTTTTATCGTATATA
Source organism: Palaemon carinicauda (assembly GCF_036898095.1). Lineage (NCBI taxonomy): Eukaryota > Metazoa > Arthropoda > Malacostraca > Decapoda > Palaemonidae > Palaemon > Palaemon carinicauda. The sequence goes on from NC_090739.1 coordinate 48,075,118, forward strand.
GATTTTAGAAGGATGGTTGGGGTATCTCCTATGTTGAACTAGATTGAGAAGGGACACTTGAGATGGCTGGGACATTTAATGAGAGTGGATGGAAATAGAATTGCAAGGAAGAGATAGGACTGGACGCCTGGTGGGAGGAGATCAAGAGGTAGACCACGTAAACGCTGGAGGGATGGAATTGAAGAGATTCTGACAAAGAACAACATTCCAACAATTGAACAGCTGAGAAGAGAGGGAATTTTTGAAAATAGAATTGAGTGGAGAAGACAACTGATTCCACTGACAGGCTGAAAGCCTACCTGGGAGCGGAAGTGAAGTGAAGTATAATGAGAATGATTATAAAATCAAATATGTTGGAAGAAAACTTTAATATGCTGACAGTAAAATGCTACATAATATCATTGAAACATGTTAGAAGAAAATTTACAGGTTGCAGTAAAAGCTCGTTTAAACAAAAATCTCATTGCAACAAAAGATTCAAATATGTAGATAATTTATTTCAACACCTTACCCCCTTCTCTCTCTCTCTCTCTCTCTCTCTCTCTCTCTCTCTCTCTCTCTCTCTCTCTCTCTCTCTCTCAATTCCACAATATAAGATGGTTTCTAAGCAGTCCTTCCATTTAAATTCCATGTGTACTGTATCCACTTTTAAAATTCACATGAAAATTTTTCCTATAAATTTTTTCCTTCTCTTATGGTTTTTCCTTGAGGTTCACTTAACTAAATAGCGTGATTCCAATTTTGCTACACAACCATAATGATTGTTTTACATGCATCGCACCTTTTTTATATTTACCAAAAAAATCTAGAGATTTTGTAATGCTTACGGGGTTGATTCCTACTTTTTATTTTACAAACATTGTATTAGTTCTTTTATCGTAATGGCTAAATAAACTCACTACCTCTGTTGTTAAAGAAATATTAATCTAATTTTAATGTGATGGCAACTTCTGAATTTTGGGCCCTGTCAGTCCAGAAACATATTGGTTATATGATGTTAAATGTTAGAGAATTACTTTTTTCGGAGGAGAGAATACAGCTCTCAGTTGTATGAGATTTTGTTATTATATTTTTTTTTTCAAACAACAAAGTGAGCCAATATGAAGTAAATCTTAAAACTTCCACCTTCACACCATTCCCGATGATCATTTCAATATATTTCTCCAAATGTTTGTTTTCTATTGTTTTACTTTTAAGGATTTTTTTTTCTGATAGTTTGATATATATTTTAATTTTGGTAAGATATAAGGACAATCTTCGTTTTGGCATGCTGCTTAGTGTGAATAATGTTACTGTTCTGAGAGTGTATGCTTATAACCATCGTGTTCTAGGATGTCATTATCTTTTATGCTTCTTGTTTCCTGGAATAGTTTTTTGTTCTTCGTATTGCTATGCAATTTATGATATCGGGTTCATGATGGGAAATTTGATATTTGACTTTTACTGGAAAATCACCGTTTCTTCCTGAATCGGATTTTATATATATACTGTATATATATACATACATATATATATATATATATATATATATATATAGATATATATATATGTATATATATATATATATATATATATATATATATATATATATATATGCCAGAAGTAGTGTCGTAATCATCATATGAAAGTGGCATTTTCTTTCAAAGGTAATATCTAGATCATATTTAATAGTTTATTATTTCCCTTTGAGAATTGTTTATTTTTCATTTATATCTATACCGGTTTATCATTTCGGAATGTGGTTATATGAATATTTTGGGCGGTAAAATTAACTTCGATTTTCATACTGTGAATTTCAGTCTCTTGTGAAGGATATAATTTGTTAAGGGGATTAAAAATGATAGATAATATTAGTTTTTAAAGTCATGAATCTTTTCGTTTGTTGACTTTTTATTATGTTAGTACATACATGGAATTTTACAAAATTGTACAAGCTAGGCTTAGTCAGTTATTTAATTTATAATGAAAAGTAGTCTAGTTAGCCCTGGTAATGGCCATAGTTATAATAGATGGCGAGATTAAGTATATGACAAATGAGATTGCACAAGTATAATCATGATCTCTACTTTTTGGCTGATGCTGATGCAAATGCAAAAGAATTCGTACTAAAGCAAAACTTGGTTGACTTAATGTATGTTGATATGCATGTGTAAAATTATTTTCCATGTTAATATATTTATTTTGAGGTTATTTAAACGCTAGTTAGTTTTATTTTATCAATTTTAAAGGTAGTAGGTTGGCCAGGGCACCATCCACCTGTTGAGATACTACCGCTAGAGAGTCATGGGGTAGTTCGGATACTCTATGGTTACGGTTTATTTTCCCCTTGCCTACACACACACACACACACACACACACACACACACACACACACACACTCTGATTAGTCTGGCCTATTCTTTACATATTCTCCTCTGTCCTCATACACCTGACAACACTGAGATTACCTAACAATTATTCTACACTGTAATTGTTCAGTGGCCACTTTGCTCTTGGTAAGGGTAGAAGAGACTAGCTATGGTAAGCAACTCTTCTAGTAGAAGGAAACGCCAAAATTAAACCATTGTTCTCTAGTCCTGGGTAGTGCCATAGCCTCTGTACCATGGCCCTTCCTTGTCTTGGCTTAGAGTTCTCTTGCTTGAGGGTACACTCGGGCACACTATTCTATCTTATTTCCCTTCCTCTTCTTCTGTTAAAGTTTTTATAGTTTATATAGGAGATATCTATTTTAAAGTCACTGTTCTTGAAATATTTTATGTTATCTTTTTGTATGCTCGAAAGAAGTACAAAATCGGAATGATGTTTGCATAAGCATTTTCTGCTATGTACCACTTAAAACTGTTTTTAAGATTTAACCCTCATTGTTATAAAGTTTAATATATTATGCTAACGATGGTGCACTAGAGCTTTTAATGACTCACGACAACTAGCTAACCAAAATAGTGTTTCTAGTCGGACTTTGCAAAGTTAGTTTTTATATACGGATACACATTAAGGTTTCATTTTAAAGCCGAATAAATATAAACCAGTGTAGCCTATTTGAAAAAGCAAAGTAAAGAAAGGTGTAATTGATGAGTAGAATTTGACTGAAGATTTAAATGTGTATATTTGCCTTAAATTGATATTCACCAAAAGTAACATGATTGATTTGGGTGATTTTTTATTTGGACCATGCAAATTTTCGATAAATTGCCTTCCAATTTATATTAATGAAAGCATGTATAATATTTTGACGTGGCTTTTGGCTATATGACTATGCTGCAGGCTTATATTGAAAACAAGGTCAAATTTTGTGCCTTTGGTAATTTTCATTTACATCCTTTACATTAATAAATTTGTAATGTGAGTTTCTGTTTTTTTCCATCCAGTGATTTGTTTCTTTTGTAGCACACCGATTTTAATTATCTGTTGCCATTATTATAGTAGTAATTGTAATTCTATTGTTATTACTACTACTAATATTGTAATATTAAAGAATATTATATGTGGGCCGTAAGAGTTTCTTGGCAGCGAATGACAGCTCGATTGTTTATTACATATTACAACAGAACGATACAGGATGTGACATTTATTTTGGTGGCGTAGGAGGAGATAATAGGGGAGGCAATTATAACATTTCCCACAGATTTTATTCCCTATAGGTACGTAATGACTACATGAATAGTAATGCATTACTGGTTTTGTAATTTTGTTTTTGAAATACGAATACATCCTGTTTGATTTTGAAATTTATTGACAACTTTCTAATTCACACCTAATATAAGGCGGAAAAAAATTGAATTTTTTTTCTCCATAATATTGAAATATGAAATCTTTCTGTCGCCAAAGTACTCGAATACAAATTTTCCTAGTTCCATTTTCATTTTATTTGTTTGTGTGCCGTGACACTGCATTAACAGCGTCAGTTAAAAATTTTTGATATTCACTGTTATTACCAATAATCAGTAACATGAATGTATACGAAATAGTGTATTGTCCGTAGTACAATAGATAATTAATTATTTGTGGATTCCTGAAAAGCAATAAAAAACCCACAAGGTAGTATACACTAGCAATACACTAGTGAAAACTAGTGGAGAAAAACTGATTATATTTGACTGTGTTGACGATAAGGAAAGTTTAATGATAATAATGAAATATTCGTAGAAAACGTTTTGTAACGTTTCGAATGTATAGATTATTTTTGGGCCAACGAATGTTCATTGGTGGTTTTACCACTGGACTATAAAACCCACTTGCGCTCCTGCGTTTATACACACTTGCAAGTATAAAGATGCATTCGGATCACCTTTTAACTTTTATGGAATAAAACTATAGCAATATATAATGTCTCGTGGTTGTTATACGAGTATTTCCTAGGTGTTAAAAAATTCCAAAGAGCTCATGAAAGTACCAAAAACATAATGACCATATCTCGTTTTTCTCCGCAAGTATTTCTTTTCCCTTTCTTTATTGACATAAAACGGGAACTTCTAGTTAGGCTTAGGCTAACATAAAAAGGAAGTGTCTTTTTCTATCTGCCCCCAAGATAGTTTTCTTTATCTATTTCTACAATAGAAAGGCCAGAAGGTGGTGTCACTACAGTTTTTTTTTCTCTTGTTGATGTTCCCTCGAATGTAGCGAGTGGAGTGTCACAGCTTTACTGGGTCGTATGATGGTAGGCTACTTCATGTTATTTATGTTATTGCAGGTAGAGAAAGTCTTTTATGAAGATGTAAAAAACCAATGTACATCTGCAGATATTTAATTCCTTAAATGTGATGGACAATTTTCTTCCGCAAGATTTTTCAAATAAGGATTGTGGAATTATCTAGTGTTCAGCAATATGGATTATCATTTTATTAGATTTAAAACTGTGTTTTCTGCAGCATTATTTATCATTGAATTTATAAGTGTGTTTTCTAAAGCATTATTAATTTAAGTTATTGAAATGGAGCCACCCAATAATCAATTACATATTGTATTTTTTCTCCTGAAATGTTGTACTGCATAATTTTTCCCAAGTTAGGAAAGTTTCAGACATTTTCAGTCATAACTGCTCAGTCAGGTTCATTTTGTGAGTGTTTTGATTTGCATAAAATTCCCTTAGCCTTAGTTATTGAATATGTTTTTATCCTCTCTAAACATTATTGTTGAATTACAATAGTAATTTATATTTGTAAAGTATTTTATTTCTTAATGTGATAGGGAGACTGCAATATAATGAAATGAAGGTTTAGTCATGCCTGTATAGATTTTTAGCAAGTAATTGAGAGTCAATTGAGAATTATCTTGGAAAGCTTTGACGAAGGTTAGAAAATTAACTACAGATTGAGGATAAGAAGACAAATCGTGAAGTCATGTTTTCTTCCAACTACAGTAGGTTATCAAACTGATGTTGCATTAGATATTGAAGCAAGTGCGTTCAGGAAATGCCACAATTTCTGATTGATCTGTACGCAAAGAACCGGAATATACACATGAATCGAATATATATATATATATATATATATATATATATATATATATATATATATATATATATATATATATACATATACATATTATATGCCATAGCCTCTGTGCCATGGATTTCCAGTCTTGCTGTGGTACACTGCGACAGACTATTTCATCTTATTTCTTTTCCTCTTGCTTTTATAAAGATTTTGTAGCTTATATATGAAATATTTTTTTAATGTTGTAACTGATCTTGAAATATTTTATTTTAATAGTTAATTACCTCTCTTGTAGTTTATTTATTTCCTTATTTCCATTCCTCACGGGGCTATTTTCAACTGTTGGAGTCCTAGGGCTTATAGCATTCTGCTTTTCCGACTAGGGTTGTAGCTAAGCAAGTAATAATGATAATAATCATGAACATGCTGTATAAATGTATTTATTTTTATTTGTATTAATCATATATATATATATATATATATATATATATATATATATATATATATATATATATATATATATATATATATATACAGTATATATATATATATATATATATATATATATATATATATATATATATGTATTTATATATATATATATATATATATATATATATATATATATATATATACGTATTAACTGAATGTATTTATACACTTAGATGTATAAAAAAAGTAAAACCAGTATATTACTTTATTGAAATGAAGTATCCAAAGTCTCTCTCTCTCTCTCTCTCTCTCTCTCTCTCTCTCTCTCTCTCTACTAGTCTTATGTTGTAATATAAAAAGGTGGAAGGTGGATATCAAGAAATAAGACTATGTTTATGCTAATGCTTGCAAGAAAGTGCCTGACAAAGTATATATATATATATATATATATATATATATATATATATATATATATATATATATATATATATATATATATATATATATATATATATCTGTTAACGCTGACCTCTCCCAGGCCTTCGGGTAGGTAGAGAGTGAGTAGTCATACCCTGGTGATACAGGGTGGGGATTGCGTGTGTGTGTATGTCTATTTAAATATTTAGCTGTCATTTTTGACGGTTCTCGCGCACTAGGAAAGCATAACATCCTTTAACGTAGAGGGCGATATTCATATTTTCTCTTACGTAATACACCCATTAGTATTACTTGCGTGGTCATTAAGTCCCGTAATAGCCTATCGACACTGGCACCTGACCTTATTAGCCACATATCTTGCCCGACCCACCAGAATCTAGCCATTGTGTGGATTCTTATATCCAGGGCTAGCTGCATATACTCTGAAATGTATTGCACTAACTTTTCATTAAAATAATGTGAATGAAAGGAACAGTCCATCGAGAAGTACTATTCATGATGGTATAATGATAAAGCCCTGGTGGAACTTTTATAACTGAATATATGACATTTTAAAGTGTTATTTTGTTTCCTTTCAGATATTAAAATTGAAGAGGATACTCTAGAAAATATTGTAATATCCTCTATCAGTGTAACTTTATTGCTATATTACTCCATAACAAACAATTTGGAGAAGAGTAGTTTTTTTGTTCTGTTTGTTTGAGTCTTCTGTCCTATTTTTTTTTTTTCTAATTTTCAACCCTTAACGTAGACAAAAGATGAAATTACGAATCCAAAATTCATAGATGCGTAGAAATCTTGAACTTTAGTCGTAAGTTTGATCTTTTAAAAGAAAGAACCTTAATTTTTTTCCGCATGCTTTTTCTGATGACAAGCTTGCCATTCTTGTGATCTAGTCTTAACATACTAAAATTAATTGTTGTCAGGTACATTGGTATTCCATAAACAGAGAGTTTTTCATTTTCTCTAGAACAATATGGCTATCTCATGCTTTTCGTTAGTCGGAATATTTTTTAAGCTGAATGCCCCGAAGTAGGTAAAGGTCACGCGTTTTGTTAATAATTCTCTCAGAATGCCTATTAATAATACGGCTGACTCCTCGGAATATTTGCTAAACGCTTCTATTCTCCATTCTATTTATCATCAAAGGATTTTGTAAATATTAAAATGGTTCCCATATTAATTTGATTTCATGAAGCTGTGAAAATAGTAGAACGTA
>NC_090739.1:48090641-48100641 GCF_036898095.1 Palaemon carinicauda
GTAAAGTGAATAGAGAAACAACTCGGATCTATGAACTTTTTTCATACAAGACATAATTTTGCTTCTTAATTTAGTGTTTGGTTGAGAATTATGATTCAATAGCGGCAGAACATCGGATTGTAAAAACACTACGACAGTCCCTCATTGTTGGAGATGAAAGGGTTAGATAGATAAAAAAAAACTTATGCTTCATTATAAAAGACCTTCGAGGTTGACACCATTATGTCAGGTTTTATATTGTAACAAGGTTTATTTAGAAAAGAAAAAAAAAAGTGATTCCACGATATTTTCCCCCAAATTAATCCTTTTTAGCCACTGCTCAATAGAAACATAATTGCCACCATAAATATAGATATGTTATGTGATTATGAGGGATTCTTTTCTCTTATTAAACTCGACTGATTTCATATTTTATTTACAGTAGTTTCTTGAATTAAATCATGACATATTTGTTTGTATTCCTTGATATTACAAATTGCTTGTATCCCATTCAGTAGTACAGTACAACACGTAAACATTTCTTTAGTGTGTAATGAAAATATCTTCAAATTACCTCCAGCTGTTATCTTCATGCAAGCAGGTCTGTAATATTGCTGAGGATTACCAGGAGCGGAAACATATTAATAGCTTAACCTAAAATGATGCCACCAAATAATTTATTAAAGATTGTCTTGGCAAGTGAGTGGAATGTTTAGAGAGACGATTTTCCAAGGAAAAATTGTTAATGATCTAGTGGCCAAAGAATTTTCTTGGAATGTCAAAAAGTTGGGAAATTGATGATATTTTTTTCATAATTCAATTATGGAGTGAGGAATTATCCTGAATGTCAACAGATACCTGCATTCATATGATTTTAATCGCAAATTAGACTTCATCACACAACAAGCTAAAAAGAACTCAAGTAAATCATATCTCCGAAAACTGTAACCATAATAACATCGATTTCCATCGTCCTGATCGCTGTAAAATCTCACAGATGAAGAGGCACCTTTAACTCCGCATATTGTTTTTCTAGGGAAGTTAATCATTAACTTTGGTCATGAATTTTATAGCCTTGATGGAATGGGTTTACTCTTATAAACTTTCGAAAAAATTACATATAGAAAAAGTTCTGAATTCTTCATGGCGAAATAGACAGACACACCTAGTTGACAAAGTACTAAACTTCTTACTTCATTTAACTAGAGTAACGATCAGAACAGAATTAAATATATCTTAGATATTTTTAAGGAAATGGGAAGTTGGAATGGATAGGACAAGCATCGGAAATGCTCTCCTACCTAACAGCTAGTGATGATCAATGAATTGTTGTTTGAACCTTTGGTCGTGGTGAAGGCTCTCATTTTATTAGAAAAAAAAATGCGAAAAAAAAACACTGATGCGTTAGCAACTTTGAATTCAAGGCTTTAAAAAACTATCTATCTCAGAAACCATTCCATGGATCCAGATAGAATGCTCGAAGTTTGATATATTTTTGTTAGTGTTTCATATGTCTTCCTTTTTTTTTTTTTTTTTTCTTTTTTTACGCTCTGCGTAAAAGTGTCACCCATTGTTATTTTTAGGCATTGTCAACATATTTTTCCCACTCATGGCTTCTTAATTATTACTCATAGTTGGAGGAATGTTGAGTTTACATCACATATGATTACGCTCACATAAACACAAAATTACTCACAGGTGTAGCACTCAATATAGATATGGGTCCGTGAATCGGACCCGACGTGTTTGTATATGTGTTTGTGTGTATATATGTAGATAAGTTTTCCATATTCACTAGAAATCTTCCGGAATGAGAAATGCGAAAAAAGGTGCGGGGAACCTGCGGTACTTTCCGGGAAACATCAACGAAGGCCCAGCATGTGGCCGCTTAGTTTTTAAAGGGAATCTTTTTAGCATGTCATAATGCCTGCCCCAAGGCGGAATTTTTTTTTTCGCACTATCCTCAAAACTTATGCCATTTTAAGCATGCTATAAATACTTTGCTTCTATTTTATTGTACGGGATTTGCGAAATATAGTTTGTTACATAAGAATACCGTAGCAACAAAATAACCAAATTTTTTAATACTATGTCGTCTTTGATAAGAAAATGATAAACATAATTTTATTGTTTGTATAATAGACTAGAATGACATAAAATTGATGTTACTAAAATGAGGTATATATACAATCATATACTCTTTTTATTTTCCCCTTAAAGTTCAATTTTTTCTTGGATGTCTGGTATTTAATATCATAGCTATTTTTATACAGAAATATTCTTTGTTTGCTAAAGAAAATACCCCAATTTTCTTGTTTTGATTTCCTGATGTAGTATTTTTTTTATTAGTGTTCTCTTTTGAAAAGTAGTCTATAGTAAACCTTTGTCACATCTTGGCATTATCTATATTCTGTGCTATCACGCTTTGTTGCACTTGATATGGTCTTCGACTAAAGGTGGTATCTTTTCTTAATTTCACACCGCAATAGAGGACAAAATACATATGTATTCTATTGTTAATTAAAATGGATAGACAGGGATCCTAGATTTGAATATCCTGAGCCTTTGGCGTTGGAATGCATTAATTAGTTTCCCTGTCATATTAAATAGTTCTTGCAAATCCTCCGCTATATAATTTAATAGAGCAGTATAAGGTTGTTGTTAGCAATTTAGTTTTATTATGTCATAGTTATGTACGCTCATTTTAATGTGTTCAAATTCAGCCTTTTTTTTATAAGAAAGCTACATTTTTGGAAAAGTCATGGAATATATTTTAGTATTCTGTGTTTTAGGTTGACAGTGAGTTTCGTTAGCTAAACTATGATGCATGGCAATCTTGCATGGATGTAAACTAAAGTCTAACAAGGTTATTCAGTTTTCTAGTACCCTTCAATTTATTCTATCACAGCTTTTCCTAAAATAGCTGTTTTGCAATCAGGGACGGACATACACGACCAACTAGACATATCTAAAATGTTTAATGGCATCAATGTGATACATAAATTAAAAGTTAATTACCTTTCTTTTAATGACTTGGTGTATTATAAGTGCACAACAGTATATATTGGTGTGAATTCGGTTTTCTGGAAATATCCTAGGTAAACCCCCCTTTTTTTTTACATGTGTGTGGGCTCTGCATTGATTTGCCTTAGTGATGTTTTACTCATTTGATCAGCACGATATTTTAGCAGGTGTTGGCAGCCCTTGGTAATCGCGGCGTCCAATATGACTAATACTTAATCATTTTAATTTGTTATTTGGGGAAGAAAGTTGGTTCAAGTATTAGATTCATGGATGATCAACATGATAGTCTGCTCTTGTTGTTGTAGATTACTTGGTCCTTCCAGCCAGATACGGGCTATTGCAATATTGCAGCCTGCAATAATTGCTTCTATTATGTAGTCTAAAGCTGGTCTAAAGAAAAGACGGTTAGGTAGGACGTTATCTTTTTATTTGCGACAAAATATTTTGTTGTATTTATCCGCGCCCCGTGATGTTTATTTCATAAAGAAGTATAATAAATCATGTATGAGGATGCACAATTTCTCTTATTCAGCCTCATGGTGTGTGTGAAGGGTTAATAATTCCCTCATCCATCTTTGAAACCACTGTTTAGAGTACCTAAACAATAATATTCCCTCGTCTAACCCATCTCTCATGGTTAGTTAGATTTCATAAATTGATGCAAACTAAATCTGTCAGTCAAAGTTATACTACCTGAGTTCCTTTTCAGAGCCAATCCCAAACCAAATAACTTCCGTATCCTCTCGTTTGAGTTATTTTTTGCCGGCTATTTCTGGCTACATAAAAATTGTTTTAAAAGATAAAACTGGCAGCGTCTCGAGGGGTGTATGTAATAAGAATAGTGAAGTTTAGAAACAGTGGTTTGTCGAAAACATTAAGGCATTTAGGTAAAGGATATCAGTAATAATATCAAGGAGGAGCTAGTCACTTGGAAGGACACCTAACAATAGCAAGGCTGCTCACACCTTTTTCCATTCTTCAGTGATACGTTATTCTTCAGTAACTCATCGAACTACCTACTCATATCCAGAGTGTGTTTAGTTTGTGGCATTTTGAACAATTAAGGATAAGCATGGGATATGCCTAGTAGTACATTGTCTTTGTCTGTAATTCATCTCAACGTTTTGAAGAAAAACTAAACATTGAGAATTATGCTGCTTGCAAAAATCGTCTGATACCCTCATCTATGGTATTTATTTATCATCCTGTTACTTTTGTTGATCTAATTGAATTTCTCTTACACAATTGGAAAGTTCAAATATTCGTTTGAGCAGTTCTTATACTTCTGTGAATTATGCACATTTTTAATATTTTCTACATTCAAAATGTTACATTTTGAATGTAGAAAATATTGAAAATTTGCATAATTCACAGAAGTATAAGAACTGTTCAAACGAATTAAGATTATTAAGTATTAATCATATTGGACGTGATTACTAGAGGCTGCCAACATTTTATGCAGATATTGATTTGTTTCAGGAGTCTTATAAGGTTTTCAACTCCTTGGATAATTATTCATATCTCAAACAGTTGTAGTTAACATTGTAGTAGAGTTTGTGTGAATGGTAATATGCAAGGTTTACGATTATTGCTGACTTAATATGTTCTTCAAGTAAAACTGGTAGATTTTTCGTAAATGACCATTAGAGGATTATCTTAAGTGGAAAGGTTTTACTTGAAATCTGTAGATTCTTCCCATGTTTCACTGATGAAATGTTTTTAGAATAATAGCAATAATAACATGCAAATGTACAATTAACGGGACTGGGACTCGTAGTGTTTGACAATAGTAATATGCTCATCCTACATATGAGTGAGACAAATTACGTACTCGGCATAAAATCACCCAGTGACTGAAAATAAGCATGTGAAAAATATCAAGTGTCACCTTAGTTTCACAAAATATGGCTAATGATGGAAAGTATTTAATTTCAAGACTGGCGGCATTGGAAAAAGTTATCCTAGCAGCAGTGAAATTTTACCACAATTTTGATCAAAGGAAATTTACGCATTACTTTACTAGTAGTAAAACGATGACGAAAATTATTAATATATATATATATATATATATATATATATATATATATATATATATATATATATATATATATATATATATATATTTCTATCATGAGTATTTGATTCTCAAGTTTGCTTGTTATTCACCCTGTGGCCAGAAACGTTTGCTAGCCTAGATTCTAAGTACAAAAAGAAAACTGAATGCGACAGATATGAATACAGAAGTATTGTCATTGACTTTTATTTTTCTTTGTGTCTAAAGGGTAAGTCACTATTCATGCCAGCTGCCTGGACTAGGGTTCGATTCCCGGCCGGTCAGAAGCTATTGTCTTAGAGTAGTTCCGCCTTGGGTCTCTGATCTCGAGGTCGATAAGAGAATCGAGACATTAAGGTATTAAAATATATTGCTTATTTGAATTTGAAAAACACGTTTAAATGTACAAAATTTATCATTAATCGAATGCTAAGTACAAATATACCAATTACCTACGATGGTGAAGATCGGTTGATTTCACTTCACCCTATGGCCAGAAACGTTTGCTATCCTAAATTCTAAGTACAAAAAGAAAACTGAATTAGACAGGTATAATTACAGAAGAATTGTCATTGACTTTTATACTTCTTCGTGGCTAAATAGTAAGTTACTGTTCATGCCAGCTTCCTAGACCAGGGTTCGATTCCCGGCGGTTAGAAGCTATTGTCTTTGAGTGGTTCCGCCTTGAGACTCTGACCCCGAAATCGATAAGAGAATCCAGACATCAAGGTATTGAAATATATGGCTTAGATTGATATAAAAAAAAAGTCTAAATGTACAAAATTTATCATATATATAAATATATTATATATACATATTTACAGTATATATATATATATATATATATATATATATATATATATATATATATATATATATATATATATATGTGTGTGTGTGTGTGTGTGTGTGTGTGTGCGCGTGTGTGTATTATTATTATTATTATTATTATTATTATTATTATTATTATTATTATTATTATTATTAAACGCAAATACTTAAGGCGGAAACCAGAGCTCAAAATTTGACCCAACTATAAACTAGTGACAAGTTATTATGAAATCTCCGAGGGCTGCCTAATCAAAGTCTATGATATACTTAGCATTGAGGGAGGATTAGGAGCGTCCATAATGAAGAGCCATTACGTTAATCACGAAAAACACGAGAGCACATGCGAGGCAAACTTCGGGAATTGAGCACATAGAGAGGAATGACTTCATCTTGGTATTGCCTCGCTGCTAAAAAGCCGTTGACGCCCCAAGTCTCATATAATTGTGTGTGCTTATCTATAATAAGCATATATAATTTCAAGACAGAATTATGCGATGAAATCATGCATTTTGCTCATCAAAAATGAGATGTTAGATCTAATAAATATCGTAGAATACGACCTTTGACTTTTGATATCTAGAAAAACGACCCCGATCCCGGTCGCTCAAAAACCATATTTGAAATCTACGTATTTTATTTTTAGAAAAGTTGCATGAAATTTTGTCCCCAATCCTGTGACGACCCTTCCACCTACCACCGGGCTATTTTAGACGTTAATTAGAGACTGTTTTCTCTTTGATGTCTGGGCCGGACTCCATGTAAAAATACCTGCAGCAAATTTACCAGTTTTCAGTAGTTAAAGTCTGTAAAGCTACAATATGTTTATTAGGTTGAACGGAAATCCTTTCATACCGCTAAAGCACCGGGGTTTCGAGTACAGTTCTAACATGTGATTTTTACACGTTTCATCACCTATTTGAATATCCAAGTATTATAAACAACTTTAGCGTTTCATCCTTATATTTTTTGGTCGTTTTTCATTTCTAAAAGAATGATGTGATGTAAGGTCCAATAAAGTATACAATCTAACTACTGTTACTAGCCTACATAGTAGTTTTACAACACCAACAACAACAACAACACTACTACTACTACTACTACTACTACTACTACTACTACTACTACTACTACTACTACTACTAATAATAATAATAATAATAATAATAATAATAATGATGATGATGATGACAATGAGCGATATATGAAAGCAAAATTAAAAAGTGTGCAAATGTTGCAATACTGATTTCCCCCTTTTTTTCTTTGTCGGGATCACTTTGGCTCTCATAGCGAGCTCCAATAACAAAGAAAAATCGTGAGTTGCACTTCACTTTATCTGGATTTAGGGTTTAGAGACTCACTCGCTCACAGAACCGCGACATTTTTCACTCTCCTTTCAAGAGAACCGGAAAAATACATTTTCGTACATTCATTTAAGTAAATAAAACCGGGGAGAAATGCGAGCCATCACCAGCCCTGAAGTGCCGCATTCGCCTAAACAGCCATAAACCCTTTGATATTTTACATTCGCTTCTTTAGTGTGTATTTTGGCAGTGTTTTGGAAAGAGCTTCATGAATTTCGTGTCTATGGGGCGTTTTACGGTATTGTGGAACGTATTTCGTTGACTTTTTGAGGATTGCCTTTAAAAGTTAGATATTTTGTTTGTACGTTTTATGGAATTATTGAAGATGATGTATTTTTAATTCCCACAGCATATATTCTTCAGTAAGCTGCCAATTCATTCATTATCGGAGCATTCATAAAGATTATAATCCTTATATATATATATATATATATATATATATATATATATATATATATATATATATATATATATATATATATATATATATTTGTTTATATATATTCTTACAAGTAGTCTTTTCCCACTAGTAGGCTGTAGACTTTATTATCAGAATTCGGTAAAATTTATGCAGGCCATAGGGTATACCGAAAACATTATGTTAAAAGAATTTAGTGTGGTAGGATGATTTTTTTATATTTTAATGAGGGAAACAAATAATTAAGAAAAACAGAAAATAATTAAAAATTTAAATGGAAATTATTACTTTATTTTTAGAACTATTGCAGTGAAATGTAGTCACTTTAAAAAAAGATATGATAAGAGGAAAATATAATTTTTTTTTCGTAAATAGAAAAACAATATATGAATATACTTTTTTGTCATTGAATTGTTGAACTCTTAATTTATACGTTTCTTCGTTCATTGATCTACATTCTCTAAAATTCTCTTTGAAATGGTATGTTTATCTTACAAATGTACTTGCAAACTAAAAGGTTAAAATCATTTGGAGTGAACAAAGGTAAAACAGAAAAAAAAAAAAAAAACGTAAAGGTAGACATTTGCTTTTTAGCGATCTCGAAGATAATATATGGCAATGTATCAAAAGTAAAAAAATATGTAAATTATTGAGTTTTAACAATCTCCAGCGTTTGAAGATATTAGACAATCAGGCTCCACTTGACTCGTTGAGAAACATTCTTTTTCTCTGGAACTTAGAACTTTCTTGATGATGACACTGGTGCAAAACAGTTCTTCGTTGGAAAGTCATGTTCTATTGTAGTAACTTAAGTCTCAAAAATTCGTTGTGGTATCGAATTCCACAGGTATCACCTGGCCCTTACATACGTGGTATTTCCGACTAAATCGGCCATGAGACTCTTGTAAGAATGGCTATGGACTAGCATTTACATAGACTATATATATTAATAATTTTTTATTACTTTTATTTTGAGTCTTGAAGTAGTCTAGAAACTCACAAAATGTTGTAATGCCGTAAATATAAAGTTGGCTACGGAAGTAAAAACGACACACTATTAACGTCAATTCTTTTGGGATTATGGATGAGAATCTCTGCTGTCACCTCTCTCTCCTTACGACGGATCAGGCCTACCTCACTGTCAGGCGTATGAGAATTTATAGTAAATTGCCATGAAAGGTAAAAATAGGCAAATGATATAAGATAAAAAATAACTTTGGTCAAGGTCAGCCAAAGGTCAACTCAACCCTCAGACCGACTGGTCTCCCGTTAAGTATGTGACCCAGGTTTTTAAATATGTTATGCTTTCGTTATTTCCTAATGTTTTGCCGTAAAACTTGTCATTGTGCTAGACACAAGGCTAAAAGTGGTTTATCGTGAATTTACTAATTTTCGTTAATTTCCAATATATTCGTCCAAAAACGAAACTGCTTCGTTTTTGGGCGAATATTTTGTGGATATTTTATTGTACGCCCTCAAGATTTAGCAGTTAAAAGATGTATGTGGTAGTGACTTTGGTTGTTTATATTTGGAGCCAGGACTTGTTAACAAGTCATGACTCCAAACAGAAACAACAAAAATCTCTGCCATATACATCCTTTAAATGATGAATTGAGGGGGTACAATAAAAACATCCACAAAATATCCGTCCAAAACCGATGCAGGCGGTCCCCTTAACAAGTCATGGCTCCAAAAAAGTAACAACAAAAGTTTCTGCGACATACATCCTTTAACTGCTGAATCTTGAGGGGGTGCAATAAAAAAACATCCAAAAAATAATCCGCTTCATGCATCTAATTGAAGGTTCATCAGCAGAGCATTAAACTCCCTTCACACATCGCTCCACTCAACTATTTCTTCCACACACTCATGCTCTTCTTGGATATCAAATCCCTCCCCTTTCACTTCTTTTGGACATTCATCCAATCCCTAGAGTCCCCTCTTGTTTTAGCCCCTACCACTACTGAATATACTTTTTACTTGCCTAATGTCATTCATACTTTCTACATGATTGAACCATCTCAAAATAATTTTATCCACTCATTCACATGCTTGCCTTTTTACCACTTTTGTATGTCTTCATATTTCTTACCTAATCAATTATTCATCTTATATCATTTATACCACAGAGAATGTTCATATCAACAACTTGAGCTCCATGGTGGGATAGTGCTGCCATTGCACCTAGTGCAGTGTATTGTGTGCATTGCTTAAGGGTTTATGCACACACAAGTTAGCCTCCTACAATTCCTCGTTTCATACTTCCTCTTTTTATTTTCTGTTCAATCTTGTCAAACTTTTACTTCGTGGTGCAACTGCAGGAATTTTCCCCAG
>NC_090739.1:48110641-48115641 GCF_036898095.1 Palaemon carinicauda
ATATGTATGTGTATGTACGCTTATATAAATATATGTCTGTTTGTGAATATATATACATATATATATATTTATATATATATATATATATATATATATATATATGCACACATACATATATACATACATATATTTATAGGAGTAAATAATTCTGTTATTCATTTTGCTTGCATATGTGTTACAGTACTCAAGTTGATGTATTTTTTATATACGGGGTGATTACTAATTTCTAATTCTTGGCTGCTCAATATTCGTATTGGCGTAATATGGAATAGACTTGCCGTCGTTTCTCTGTCTTATTATCCATCGCCTCCCTCTGCTTTCCTTTCTATTCTCTGGCTTCAGGTTCAGCTTGTTTCACTCTCTCACTCTCACTCTCTCTCTCTCTCTCTCTCTCTCTCTCTCTCTCTCTCTCTCTCTCTCTCTCTTTCGTAACATTTCCCATCTGCACTTTTATGCGGAGCCAGTCACTGCCAACCGGAGACTTCATTTGCATACATCGAGGACTGACTTCGTTGGGCACAGGAAATTGGTTGATGTAGGGGCTCCAGGAAACTTACGAGATCCAGGATGAACGTCTCACGAGGGAAAAAGAAGAAAGGGGGCCGTGTATAGGCAGGAAAACTCTGAATTCAGGCAAAGATGTGGGATAGACTGAAGTTTAAGGGGTTAAAGTGAGACTTCTCTTGACGAGAAAAAAAAAAATTCTTTTAGGATTTTAGGGGATACCATGGATGACTTCATTTAGTAGTAGAGCCGAAACGAAGGTTTTCTAGAGAGAAAATTACACCGAAAAATTACAAATAACGTTAAATATTACTTTCATGAAGGGAGTTGATTAAACTACGTAAATGTGTAGGTCATCAATGGTAACCATCTGATAATGCAGTTGAAAAGTGAAATATATTTTTGACATTGGTGCGTGATATTAAGTAAGCTTTATATTATTATTATTATTATTATTATTATTATTATTATTATTATTATTATTATTATTATTATTATTATTATTATTATTATTGTTGTTGTTGTTGTTGTTGTTGTTGATTTGTGCACGCAATATTACCGATGGGATGCTGCTGTATGTAATTAATTTTACTAATACTGGATCAACTAGTTACCAGAATTACAGTGGACTAGATGTTGAAATCTTTATCAATGGCCACCAAAAGCGGCTCACTCTGAATTATTGCAGAAACTTTAATCATGATAAGACACGAATAAGGACATGCCCTTCTGCTAATATTAGACCATCTGATACTGGATAATATAGTTCATACTATATACCGAAGATATCTAATGAATGGCTCACTGCATAAATTTAAATTTTCCATAGAAATGTAGATGTGCATAGATTTATAGACATGTTACTCTATGATTAACTTATAATGCTATTTTTCTAAAAAGTAGAGTTCTCTTGAGTAAAAAACTGACAAGAAAGTAACGAAGAAAGATAACTCAACAAACAAACGCACGTTTGCTTCATATCAAGTCAGAAAAAATTATAAAATTGGTGGATCGGACTTTATACTGGTATTGCTGCAAAACAAACTGAAGGAAAAAGAGTTGCTAGGTTATACAACCAAGAGAGTGATGTTGTGTTGCTTCAAAAGAATGTGGATGTTTGTGCCTTGAAGGCAAACTGCTTACACTTCTTGATGTACAGGCAATGACGAGTATGGAGTCAATTTCCTATAGATGTAGAGTCAATGGAAGATAGTTAAAGGAGAGAACTTTCCATGAAGACCTAAATCCCAACTTGTGTTTGGAGAATGCAAACCGCCTCCAAGGCTGAGCAATGAAGCTTCTCAAAAGTTTTATATTTTTTCCTCTTATATAACTATTTCTCCCATTATTGCTCAGAAGAAATCAACATTTCAATGATGTTAGAGCAAGAAATCAGAAGTACTATTCATTAATTTCCGGTACGTCTTATTTGGTTTGATTTTGTACGTGTCTTTTAAATGACACATTGTTCAGGCGTTGAGAGTATATGACTACCAAAGTAACACCACATAAGCAGAATGGTGAATCGAATGATTATCTTGAAAGATATAGGAGGAGGAAGCCGGTACAAGATCGATTATTATTATTATTATTATTATTATTATTATTATTATTATTATTATTATTATTATTATTATTATCATTATTATTATTAATATTATTATTATTATTATTATTATTTATTATTATTTATTATTAATATTTATTATAATTTATTGTTATTTATTATTATTCATTATTATTATTTATTATTATTATTTATTATTATTATGTATTATTATTTATTATAATTTTTTATTATTATTTATTATTATTATATATTATTATTTATCATTATATATTATTGTTATTTATTATTATTTATTATTATTTATTTATTATTATTATTATTATTATTTTTTATTATTATTATAATCATCATTATTATTATCATTATTATTACTATTGTTATTATTCTTATTATTAATATTATTATTATTATTATTATTATTATTACTATTATTATTATCTATTATTATTATTATTATTATTATTATTATTTATTATTATTATTGTTATCATTATTTATTATTATTATTATTATTATTATTATTATTATTATTATTTATGCTTTATTTATTTTTTATTATTATTATTTATTATTATTATTATTATTATCATTTATTATTATTATTTATTATTATTATTATTATTATTATTATTATTATTATTATTATTATTATTATTGTTGTTGTTATTATTATTAGATAAGCTACAACCTTGGTTAAAAAAACTGAATGCTTACAAGACCGAGGGTTCCAACAACGAAAAACGCCTATTGAGGAAAGGAAATATGGTAATGTTAAATAAACCCTACATAAGTTATAGATATGAAATATGATAGGATTAATAACAACGTCCAATTAAATTGTGTCATTTATAAACTATAAGACGAGAATTTATGCAACATGATCAACTAAAAGCATATAATAAAATTTAAACTTCATAAGTTCCACCGATTCAACCGCCAGTTTAGGAAGATCATTCTACAATCTGATCTGTTAAAATGAAATTTCTAGACTTTAGACTGTAGAGTATTGTGTAGTATTGTGCCTTATGATGAAGAAGGCATGACTGCTAAAATTAACTGCATAACCAGTTCTACATGCAGGATGGTACAATCTGGGAAGATTCGCATGCATTGGATTCCTGAATTGTAAAAAAACAATCTTATTCAATATGCACAAAGAACTAAATGAACAACTTTGCCAAATGTTAATATCCAGATGAAGAATAAGGATTTAGTAGACCGTTAAACATATCCAATAAATTATCATGAGAAATAGCAGCTGAAGATCAAACAGGAGAACAATACTCGAAACAAGGTAGAATCAGAGAATCAAAACATTTATTAAGGATAAACTGATTACCGAAAATTTTAAAATACTTTCTCAGTAAGCTATTTTTCGTACAATTGAAGAAGAAACAAACCAAAAACAAACCGAATATGCAATCAATTTTTAAATAGCTATAAATAGTAAGAGACATCGTCGATGCCAAAATCTGGATGTTTAGGTACCGCGGTTCTCGGTAATGTTTCACGTTTGGGTAAGAACGATAGTTACCATAAGAGTGGCTTGAACCATCTTATATCCAAAGCCAAAGGCATCACCGCAAGCTTTAATTAGAAAACCCCAAAATTTAGTCATCTAATAAATTCCAAAAAGTGATGGGCCTAAGACCACTAAGAATATCATCATTATATCTGCTCGGATGCTGGAATAATATATTTTTTTTTTCTTGTAGAGGGTAAGTCTTATCGCTCATATATCATTGTGTGCTCTATTCCTCTAAACTGTAAATCGCAAATAATTCGAAATAATGAAAACATAATTCCCTCGAGCAAAAATGGCTATATAGAAACGATGTAATACGACAGTGATTATTTTAGAAATACAGAACGTGAACCACGTGGTTGTGTTTAATCTTTACTTGCTGATTATAATTAAAGAAATTCTGAAGTCATAACGCAATTTTTCTTTTTATGAAGGGAGTGTGATTTTGATACTACAGAGATGCAATCTCACTATTAAACTTAACGATGTTCTTTGATTTGTTGTACATTCTAATAGTACTTTTGTAGTACTTTTTAGAGTCTTCTCGTAATCTCATGAGGCTTTACGTTTGACCCATTCTGAGGTTTCTAAACGAAGATTTTGTTTTTGTTTTTAATTCTTGTTATAACTTGTGAAGGTTTCAATATCGGGCAGATATTTGTTTACTATTTTCTAATTTACATTGCTTTGATGTTATAAATAAGGATGGTTTTGACCATTTGTCATTTCCTGTTGGAAGCGGTTTCATTAAAGGGAGCTTTCTGGACACAGTTCATTAAATACATTAATTCCTGATGTATTTATGCCGTTGATAGACATCGTTATTATGAAGTAAACCCACATCTAAATTAGATAAATAATTTCATGTCATACCAAGTATTATTCAGTTCATTCCGTATGTTTCTCAAGTCTTCTTTTTTTTCTCGTTCAACTTTATGCGAGGTAGAAATTGAGTTTTTTGTATTACAAACTATAGTATTTTGATTAAGAATATCCAGCACACATGTATTCTCTCTCTCTCTCTCTCTCTCTCTCTCTCTCTCTCTCTCTCTCTCTCTCTCTCTCTCTCTCTCTCTCTCTCTCTCTTTTAGCTTCTTATATGTTTGCATTTAGTAGTGATGTATATTCAAGTAGGCTATATGCTATTCACGTATATACATTAAATTGTATTGAATACAGGCAATCTATGTGATAATTTACTGTTGTCCAGAAAACAGGCTATTATTATTTTCACTTTTTTGTTTGTTTTTATATAAGCATGATATAACGAAAGGAGGAAGTAATCGCTTATATCATAGAAGATGTTAGCTAATAAAAGTTAGTTGATAAGGATGACCATTAAGGTCATCGAAGAAAATCAATATAATTACATATATACACACACACATACGCACACACACA
>NC_090739.1:48123141-48155641 GCF_036898095.1 Palaemon carinicauda
AGGATATTAGCTGTGTATCATCTCTTGATGATCGTCCCGTTTTGTTCCAGGTTAAGTATGTTTGTTTTTCTTCATGACATTGTACAGTTAATGAAATAATCAATAACATGATAGTTCTGAATACTCCTTCACTCTTAAGTGTGCAGTAACAGTACTCAGTTTCTCATTTATTTGGCCAGGAATACAATATGGGTTTTAAAACTCTATTGGCTGTGTAAAGATCATTAGTTACTGTTAATTTTACAGGTAACAATGGAAACATTTGTTCAAGCAATTAGTGACGCTGGAGGAAATTGCAATAATTAATTTTAAGGAACAAAGGGTTATCCATGCTAATAATGCTGGCTGTTAAATAGTGAACTGGTGTAAAACGTTTTTAATGAAGACTACGGTATGCAATCAATGCATAAGGCGGTTGAAGATAGATGAAGAAAGGAAAGTTCAAAATTTGCATCTACTAATTTGGTGGATTTCATTCGTAATGGGAAATAGTTTTGACAAACACAACGTATTCCTGAGAGACGGAATGTAGACAAGAGAATCTCCCCAGTTGATGTAAATTATGCTCTCATTATGGTAATTGAATATTAAAGGGATCAAATGATGACTTTTAAATTAAACCTCAGAAATATTTTAATAAATAATTTACTAACGTTACTCCACAACACACACTGAAATTCTACTACTTAATTGGGGATATTATGTAAGGTCGTTATTAAAATAATAGGTTTCTTACATAAGAATTTTCTAGGAAATGAAATGTCGCAAACTCATGATATTCAAATTTTTCTGGTTGAAAAGGTTACGTAAACGTTAAAAAAAGAATTTTGTTTTACTTCTTTTATTTACATTATTAAAGTGTTAATTTAGTTTGGTCTAATTTAATTTCTACTTCCTTCATGTTTCATGTTTTTTACGTTTTAATCAAGAGTTTATTATCTTTTCAATTTTTTTTTTAATTCTATTTTGTCTATTTTACAATTGTGTTTTTCCCAGGAGTTCACTATATTTTATGGTGATTTTATGTTTATAGTTTTTTATTGTTCTTGTCAAATTCATCGCGGAAAGCTTGCGAAACAATGGACATGTTTGTTTCGCAAGATTTCATGGTTAGTATTTATTACTAGTTGAGTAACACATGCACACACACAGACACACGCACACACATACACACGCACAGACATACACACACACACACACACACATATATATATATATATATATATATATATATATATATATATATATATATATATATATATATATATATTTATATATGTATATATATATACATACACACACACATATATATATATATATATATATATATATATATATATATATATATATATATATGCTACTGCTGTCGTCTGTTTATGGTCTTTCTATGTCAATCTATAGCCGCAAATTTTCGTAGATCTTCAATGCATCGTCTTCTCTTCCTTCCCCTGCTTCGTTTGCGATCTCTAGGCTCCCATTCTGTTATTCTGAATGCCCATCTAATATCTGTCATTCTCATTATATGTCTGCCCATGTCCATCTCTTTCTTACATGTTGTTAGTATACTTTCTACTCTAGTTTTCTCTCCTATCCATGTTGCTCTTTTTTTTTGTTTATCAATTCTCATCATTAATCTCTCCATAGCTCTTTGAGGTGTAACTAGCTAATGTTTTAAGGCTTTAGTAAGGCTCCAAATCTGTGATGCATAAATTAATACTGGTAGGACAATCTGATTAAAGACTTTTCTTTTGCGAGAAACAGGCCTTTTACTTATTATAATCTCATTTTATTTACCAAGAGCTCTCCAACCCATGATTATCCTTTTAATTCTTTCAGGCTCATGTCTTGGGGAAACAATTATTGCCTTTCCTAAGTATATAGATTATAATCACTAACAGTTTCTTGAAGTTCGTCTACATTCCTCATTTGTTGTCTCTGCATTTTCATAGAACACTATCTTAGTTTTACTCATAGTTATTTTTAGTTCTACATATATGCTTTCCCTATTCAAATCTTCAATCATCTTTTGGAATTTCTGAAGAAATTGAAATTGTGAAGAAATTTAAACATTTACTCAAAATCTGTTCATAATCATTCAGATTCTAATTTATATTTGAATTTCTATTCGGGTACCCTTCCATTGTTCAATATAGACTTGAAGAACGCCATATTCCAATTGCAGTACTGCAGCCGGTTGAATAAATGTAGAGGAATAACATAGGAGAGATGTTATTTTCCCCTCTGAAGTTTCAGTGTTGTCTTGGCATGATTGAATCCATATGCTCATCCCTATACATTGATAGTCACACGGGTCATAGTCCGTATCTAGGAATATAATAGTAATAATTTTGATAATCATTTTGATATTTTAATGATAATATTTTGATAATCTTAGAAATAATATATATATATATATATATATATATATATATATATATATATGTATGTGTGTGCGTGTGTGTGTGAGTGTGTGTGTGTTTGTGTTTGTGCGTGTGTTTGCGTTTGTGTGTGTGTATAGTTAGTACTTATAGGATCATCTCATTAAATAGTTTTCTTTTTAGAGAAAGTGGCATTTTAGTTTTCATTATCTCATTTTGTTTACCATAATCTCTCCATCCTATGCTTATCCTTTCAATTTCGGTGTCATGTCCTGGGAAAGCACTTAATGTCTGTCTTAAGTACGTATATTTACTAACAATCTCTAGAGATTCGTCCATAAATCTTATTTGTTGTCTTTCTGCATTTCCATTGAATATAATCTTAGTTTTACTTTTATTATTATTATTATTATTATTATTATTATTATTATTATTATTATTATTATTATTATTATTATTATCAAAGCTACAACCCTAGTTGGAAAAGCAAGATGCTATAAGCCCAAGGGCTCCAACAGGGAAAAATAGCCCAATGAGGAAAGGAAATAAGGAAATAAATAAATGATGAGTACAAATTAACAATAAATCATTTTAAAAACAGTAACAACGTCAAAACAGACATGTCCTATATAAACTATTAACAACGTCAAAAACAGATATGTCATATATAAACTATAAAAAGACTCATGTCAGCCTGGCCAACATGAAAACATTTGCTCCAACTTTGAACTTTTGAAGTTCTACTGATTCAACTACCCGATTAGGAAGATCATTCCACAACTTGGTCACAGCTGGAATACAACTTCTAGAATACTGTGTAGTATTGAGCCTTATGATGGAGAAGGCCTGGCTTTTAGAATTAACTGCCGGCCTAGTATTACGAACAGGATAGAATTGTCCAGGGAGATCTGAATGTAAAGGATGGTCAGAGTTATGAAAAATCTTATGCAACATGCATAATGAACTAATTGAACGACGGTGCCAAAGATTAATATCTAGATCAGGAATAAGAAATTTAATAGACCGTAAGTTTCTGTCCAACAAATTAAGATGAGAATCGGAAGCTGAACACCAGACTGGAGAGCAATACTCAAAACAAGGTAGAATGAAAGAATTAAAAAACTTCTTCAGAATAGATTGATCAGTGAAAATCTTGTAAGACTTTCTCAGTAAGCCAATTTTTTGTGCAATTGAAGAGGACACAGGCCTAATTTGTTTCTCAAAAGTAAATTTGCAGTCGAGAATCACACCTAAAATTTTAAAAGAGTCATGCAAATTGAAAGAAACATTATCAATACTGAGATCCAGATGTTGAGGAGCCACTGTCCTTGACCAACTTACAATCATACTTTGAGTTTTGTTAGGATTCAACTTGATACCCCATGATTTGCACCATGCACTAATTTTAGCTTAATCCCTATTAAGGGATTCACCAACCTCAGATCTACATTCATGGAATGGAATTGATGCAAAGAGAGTAGCATCATCTGCATATGCAACAAGCTTGTTTTCTAGGCCAAACCACATTTCATGTGTATATAGTATGAAGAGTAATGGGCCAAGAACACTACCCTGTCGAACAACGGATATCTTATTTCTATACTCTCTGTGGTGTCCATCAACTACAACTCTTTGAGATCTATTACTTAAAAAATCAATGATAATGCTAAGAAACGACCCACCCACTCCCAACTGTTTGAGTTTGAAAACAAGGGCCTCATGATTAACACGGTCAAAGGCAGCACTAAAATCAAGGCTAATCATACAAACTTCCTGACTACAATTAAGGGATTTCTGTACAGCATTGGAGATTGTAAGAAGGGCATCACATGCTCCAAGGCCTTTACGAAAACCAAATTGCAAACTAGGGAATAGATGATTACCCTCAGCAAACCTATTAAGACGTTTTGCCAGAAGACATTCAAAAACTTTAGATAATATGAGAGTTATGGAAATTGAGCAGTAATCAGTGGGACTTGAGCTACCACGAACACATTTACATAGAGGAGTAACATTACCAATTCTCCAACAAGTGCTAAAAGCTCCTCTTCTTGCTAACTTGCTCAAAATAACAGATAACTTTGGAGCTAAGAAATCTACTGTCTTTATTAAAAATCAAGGAAGAATACCATTTGGGTCTACACCTCCATAAGCATCAAGGTCCATCAACAGAGCTTCAATCTCACGAGATCGAAAAGCTAAACAAGTTAGTTTAGCCTCAGGAAAACAGGAATGAGGAAGTTCAAGTTTTTCATTACTCTGTTTACTGTCAAAAACATCAGCCAAAAGGGTTGCCTTTTCCTTTGGACAGTGAGTGACTGAGCCATCTGGTTTAAGTAAAGGAGGAGCTGTTGCATCTACACCAAAGAGCGTGGATTTAAGGGTAGACCACCATTTATGTTCCTGAGTTGTACCAGAAAGGGTTTCTTTAATGGTTAAATTGTACTCCTTTTCAGTTGAGGCATCAACTCTCTGAGCAAAAGCTCGAAGCTGAGTATAGTTGTTCCAGGTCAAATCTGATCTGTTACCCTTCCAAAAATGATAGGCCTCCTGCTTCTCCAAATAAGCACGTCTACAATCATCATTGAACCACGGTTTGTCCTTCACTCGGTACCTTAGCACACGAGAAGAGATACGCCTATCAATTATAAAGACTAGATTCTCATTCAAAGGGACAACAGGATCTACACTACTATATAACGGAGACCAATTCAAGCACAAAAGATCATGCAAAATCCCATTCCAGTCTGCTTGGGATTTCATATAAATTTTACAAGAGTATGATATATCAGGGACAGGCTGCTCAGTCTTCACTAATAATGAAATCAAGGCATGATCAGATGTCCCGACTGGAGAACCAACCTTACTAGTTATAACGCCAGGGGAGTCAGTGTATATGAGGTCCAAGCAATTACCAGACCTGTGAGTAGCTTCATTTATGATTTGCTCACAGCCTGATTCAGAGGCAAAGTCTAAAGCTCTTAAGCCACGGCGATCGGTAGGAGAGATAAAACTTAACCACTCCCTATGGTGAGCATTAAAATCACCAACAAAGACAAAAGAAGCCTTTCTATCATCTTCTTGTATCTTAGCCATAATGGTAAGAAGACAATCGAAGATAGAATCATCCATGTCTGGATTCCGGTAGATCGAACACAAATAAAAATGGTTATGCCTGCCACAAACTTTTATTACCTGAATCTCATGACATCCACATTGATAGCAGGACTTATGAGAAGTAGGGTACTCGGTCATAATATACACCGCATTTCCCTTGGCCCTAGGGATGGCATCACGTTTCAATATTATTGGCTTCTTAAAACCAGTTATAAGGAGCTCAGATGAGTGCCTCATTTTAGAAACCAAAGTTTCTGATCACAACTGTAAGGTTTTGGATATTTGCATGAAGACCACGAATATTGCAATACAGAAGACGCCATTGACGAAATCTTGGACGTACTGGTCCCGGATTTCGCTCAATATCTCCAAACAGCATAAGAACTAATAGAAATAAAAAAGAGACATCATACTTAAAAACTAGATTAACAAGAATTATAACAAAAACAATATGTACAGAATTATAAATAAAGTGATTGATGAAACCCATAGACTATAGTAAAAAGTCGGAAAACTGGTCAACATGGAGGAGCCGATACACCATGCAAGGCTAAATACCCTCCAGGATAGCCACTTCAACTGAAGGGAGGACAGTAAGGATGGTTTTGAGAAGAAAAATAATCAGAAAAGGAAAAGACAACCTCTTGATAAACCACCAGGCATCCATGGCCCTTCTATTAAGCCTACCCAACACACCATTTCAAAAAGCCAAGAGGAAGAAAAAAAATAAGACAGAATAGTGTTCCCGAGTGTACCCTCAAGCAAGAGAACTCCAACCCAAGACAGTGGAAGACCATGGTACAGAGGCTATGCCACTACCCAAGACTAGAGAACAATGGTTTCATTTTGAAGTGTCGTTCTCGTAGAAGAGCTGCTTACCATAGCTAAAGAGTCTCTTTTACCCTTACCAAGAGGAAAGTAAACTGAACAAATTGCAGTACAGTAATTAACCCCTTGGGTGAAGAAGTGTTTACTATCTCATTGTTGTCAGGTTTATGAGGAAAGACGAGAATATGTAAAGAATTGGCTAGACTATTCTGTGTAAGTGTAGGCAAAAAAAAAAAAAAAGCTGTAACCAGAGAAAGGGATCCAATGCATTATTGTCTGGCCAGTCAAAGGATCCAATACCTCTCTAGTGGTAGTATCTCAACGGGCGGCTGGTGCCCTGGCCAACCTACTACCTATTAAAAGTTCCATTTTAGTCCTACATTTCAGCTTTCTCTATACAAATCTTCTATCATCTTTTGCAATTCCTGATATGATTCACGAAACGTTAATGTTAATGCCTACATTTTCCAACCTAACTTTTTTTAATACTTCTTCTTGGCTTGCTTTGGATATATTAGGAGAGATGGGGTCCCCTGTCTAACGTTGTTCTCAATCGGATAAGATTCATCAGTTTCATTCCTTTGAAGGGATTTTATTACTGCGGAATTTTGACAGAATCAAAAGATTTTTCATAGCCTATAAATGCCATACTTAGCGGTTTGTCATACTCTGTTGAATTTTCCATTATCTGGTTAATTATATTGATATGATCAATTGTTGAATTCCTGCTTCTAAATCCTGACTGCTCTCTTGGTTGATTAAAATCAAGATGTCTCTATTTGGGCTAGTATGATCTATGTAAATATTCTATATATCACTGAGAATAAGCTTATCGGTCAGTAGTTTTTGTGTGTTTTGTGTCTCCCTTTTTGTGAATTAGTAAGATGATTTATTTTTCCAAGCTGTTGGTTATTATATAGTATTATTGCAGATATTTTTTTGTAAAGTTCAGCGAGCTTTACTACTTTCAAATCTTTTCCATCTATTATTAAATCAACTGTAAGGCTATCCTCTCCTGCTGTTTTGCCTCTTCTCCTGCCTTCTAATGCTTCCTATACTTTACTTTGGTACCGAATCAGGTGTTTCATTATTTCTATTGGGAAAATTATTACTATCACTATTGTATAACATTGTATAGAAATCCGCTACAATTCTTTTATAACCCAATCTCTTTTGTTGATAATAATTATTTTTTGCATTCTATAAAGCCAACACACACATACACACGCACACACACATATATATATATATGTATATATATATATATATATATATATATATATATATATGTATATATATATATATATATATATATATATATATATGTGTGTGTGTGTGTGTGTGTGTTTGTGCGTGTGTGTGTCTGTGTGTGTATATATACATATACATATATTTATATATATATATATATATATATATATATATATATATATATATATGTGTGTATGTATGTATGTATGTATGTATGTAAATATATATATATATATATATATATATATATATATATGTATGTATGTATGTATTTATGTATATATATATGTGTGTATATATATATATATATGTATATATATATATATATATATATATGTATATATATATATATATATATATATATATATATATATATATATATATATATATATTACTCCTTGATCTTATATTTTAAGTTGTCAGAAAAGAATAGAATGTTTTCCAGAGAGGACAATGTCCCAGATCTCGTTCAAAGTTGAAATTAAAATGTGAAGTAATGCAGTAAGTGCAAACATGTTTTGATGGACTGTACATCAGTTTTATGTGGTATTGATGTTTTCGGATAAGATTTTAAGTTTCGTTTATTTTAAGAGTTTGTATTGGCGTGAGCAAAGTGTAATCTTTATAAAACTCAAATAAATGGGAATCTGTTTATGAGAGAAACTACAATATTCATTAGCAGTTCTAAAAAGTATATATTTGTAATAAAAACGACTTTTTTCTCTCAAAAGAAAGGACATACAATTTAGGAAGGTACAAGAACATGCTATGAACAGTCCCTTTTGACTCTCCCACGCGTAAAACCAGTTATTTTTAAGTGTACGTAGTAGCTTTGCCATTTTGTACTGTAATTTTGCAATTTTTTGTGGTGTGTATGAAGTACCCAAAAAATTAGATATACAGGGATTTTTTTTTCTTTTTTTTTTCTTTGTAACTTCGTACAATACTAAAGGCTTGTTTCATATTTCTTTTTATATTAGTGTACAAAATAATCTTGGAAGTACTGGTAGAGTTAACACAATGTCAGTCAGTACGGCAGAAAAAGTTGGACCAGTTCTTATAATTCTACCGAGACCTGTACACCAGCTCACTGAGCTTCAGTATATTTTATAGACATAACAGTTCAATCATGGAGCTATTAGAGATGGCGTTAATCCGTTGAGAACGACTCAATCTTAAGATAACGTAAATAATGTCTCACATGAGACTGATTAAGAACTTCAGAATTACTTAATAATGTCCCAAATGAAATTTCTTTAAGCTACCTGCCTTGTGACTTACGGTCCTGTGACAATTAAAGAATTTATGTAAAATGTGTTTCTCAGTTTGCTCTAACTTTTAATTTTTTATAATTAAATTCCAAAAGTATGCAAATGCTGCTGGGAATCTTTAAAGCTTTGAAGACTCCCAACAGGCGGGTGAGGAGTAAAATAGGATTAGATTAAGATTATGGGTAAGGATTAACAAATCATAAGATTAGTTCTTTACAACAATGTTTTGGCTTGGGATTATTCCAGCAACATAATTGAGTTTCTCTAGTACATCATAAGCTCTCTCTCTCTCTCTCTCTCTCTCTCTCTCTCTCTCTCTCTCTCTCTCTCTCTCTCTCTCTCTCTCTCATTTATTATGAAATATTACATGATGTTTACACATTTGGTATTCAATAATTAGGAATCTTTTGTCACGTGTTCATGTTCTGCTGTAAATGAAATGTTGAAAATGATGGATGAAAATAAATATGGTATTTCAATAATACGTAATCTTTGTGCTACTTTTGGTACAGTAGTGTATGAACTGCTTTGAATGATTTACGGTCCACCGGTATAGACGATCAAGCTTTTGAATACCTAAAAGGGTACTTGGTTGGCAGAAATTACTGTGTGCAAATTGGAAACTCTTGTTCATCATATGAACCTTTAAACAGAGGGGTACCTCGGGGGAGTGTACTGGGCCAAATCTTATTCTGCTTCTATATTATTGGTCTTTCGAAAATACTACAAAGGCATGGAGTGATGTTCAAACTATTTGCAGATGATACGCAATTTTACTACTGAAACTCTAAACCAAATTCTTGCCAGTGTTAGGGAATGGATGACGATCAAACTCCTTAAAGTAAATGAAAATAAACATGAGTTTATGGTGGTTGGAAAGAAATAAAGTTTAAGAAACTTGAATGATATTCAAAGAAACATAAATAACAACTGTAACCCGCTATCTAGTAAAGTTCCAGATCTAGGAATATCTTTTGGCTGTAAGTTGTCCTCCAATACCCAAATAATAATGTAGTAAAAACTGCTGGCTATTATCTGTACCTCCATCTACTAATATTTACCAAAAGTACAACTCAGGAAATTACAAAACATAATAAAAAGGGACCCTATCCCGAGAAAGTATCACTCCTATACTAATTGATTTGCACTGGCTGCCTATTAAAGCGAGAATTGAATTTAAAATATGTACAATAACCCATGAAGTTACCAGAACCAGACGTCCAAAATATTTAAGAGAATTGCTACATATTGTGCAGCCAACAAATGGTGTTGACACAAGAATAGTTACAGATGATTTCAAATCATTGGAACCTAGATACATGTCTACTGTAGGCTCCAGAGCCTTTAAATATGTGGCCCCGAGATTATACAATAAGCTCCCACTAGACATTCGAAAGACTGAAGATATTAAGGCTTTCAAGGGGAAACTCAAGAATTTCTTGTTCTCTTAGTCTTAGTGCTTCGATAGTGTCGATTTGACAATAAACGAGCAATATTCTGTGTGAAATGTTTAATGCTGAAGGTTGAACATGGTAAAATGACTGTGGAGATCTTGTAGAAAGTAGGATTCCCCTGTTGTAAAGGACCAGAATAGCAGCCATTAAAGTAAAGCAAGTAAAGTAAATAAGGTTATTAAGTTAATGTAGAAATAATCAATTTCGCATATTAGAGTGAACTGGAGCTCTTCGATAGATTTAGGTTATTCCGTGTGATCGTCTAATTTATATATGTATATATATACATATGTATATATATATATGAATGTATATATATATTTATATATATATATATATATATATATATATATATATATATATATATATATATATATATATTGCATAGACTCCCAATGAAATTCAAGACAGAAAAACACTGTAAGCATGCAGTTAACTGGATCCCCGTGTTATCAGTTACTCGATGACCCCAGATAAGTCGTATATAACAAAAGAAGGTTCCTACACATAATGGACACCACGCGTAATCTTATCTCCGGGACTTTCCAAATTCTTTAATATAAGCATTCTACTATACTTCGACGAAAATACCTTCAACGGTATTTACATGAACGCGTAATGCCTAAGTCATAACTTCCGACATGTCTAAGAAGTGAGAAAGGCCATGCTTTCAGCTCCTGGAAATTATGAGGAAAAAAAAGGGTCTACATTTCATGAATTTGCCGAAGGCGAGATATTTTCATGAGCGATATTCCTCCTTACTGAGAAACATCGTTGTTGGCTGTCATCTACTTCCAGCTTAAAGGGTAATTGGGTATTTTGAGTTTTCATAGGGAAGAAAGTGAATGGAACAAAAAATTTCAGGAAAATTTTCTGGTGGATTTGTCTGGAAAACAAATAACTAGTGAAGTGATAAAAGCTTTGAGTTATGGCTTATATTTTTCATCTAATGAAAAAACCCAATTGTTTTATTATTATTTGTGCATCATTTAGACTCGAAAAATAAGAAAATTCCCTAAAGTAATATTGACTTAAGAAACCGCATAATATATTCTGTTATTGGATATTCGAAATTTTCCCAAAAAGATTTAAGCCTTAAAATCTTGAACAATTATAATAAACTGCATATTAAAAAAGTTGATAAGGATAATGTAATAGTACTTCTATCTGATGTTCATACTTAATTGAAATAAAGAGATTTTAATCAAGTTTAAAGTATGAAAAATCCTTATTTGATTAATTAATCTCTACTGGACCGGCTTGCCTTATTCATATGGTTTGATTAAAGCCTTTAAATCCGATACTCCAATGAGACTTATTAGTGCAACAGAATTTATTGATTATAACTTATCAAATTATTTGGTAAATGTACCTTCATCTATTTCAACCCTCGGATCGCATTGCATAAAATATATAGAGTTGATCTTTGCGATAAAGCAAAACAATATGAACATAATGTCAAGCCACAGATTGAATCAGTGTTGATATTACTTCATAATTAACAAAATTCCCTGTCGATGAATTATGGGATTTAATATCTGGTACACTAGATTCTTCTGAATTACCGTTACCAACCAGTGCTATTATTTGGGTTTAATGGAGATATCTAAAAACAAGTATGACTGTGGCTAACATTTCGTCCACTCTTTTGTTAAACATGTAAATGGAAGATTTTGAGACTAGACTGATACATCCAATTTGCTTGGTATTAACCTTGAGGGTTTTGTTGATATTGGTAATTCATTGGTTCGGTTCTACCAATAAAATTTACTATAGAAATGAAGAAAGTGTCAGTATCATGTTCTAAAACGTTTTTATTAGATAAACCAATAAATTTAAATTTTCTATCTCATTTATACATGCATTTCCATTCAGACCATTATTAAAATAGGCTTTCGCGTTTCTGAGTACCTAGAAGACAAATTTACCAAAATTGAGGAAGCTGTTACTATTCTTTAATATACTATTCACTTTTTTTTAAATGTATGAATAGAGCTAAGAAAACATTTTATAACGTGTAGTCAGAGAAAAAGCAAGCAATGAATAACGTGATATGTTTACCATATTGTATCAGCAGCATATAATCCAGCTACATACAATCATGTAGCTAAGGGTGATTAATTAAAGTTCTTAATAATGTCATATATTAAAGACAGACAGACAAACGTGAAAGCAGGACGAAGTACCCTTCTTGTCACACTATATTATGCATTGCACATGACGAAAAATAAAAGTGGTGTAGTAGCATATATCTTTAAAGGTTTAAGCATTAATGAATGATAAACGGTAAAGTGAAGATGTAGGGGCCAGTTTTCATCTTGAGGCATTGTAGGTATTAATTCTCGTTAGTATTCAGCGTGTAGTGGCTGTGAATCGGTATCAGGGGTCAGTGGTCAGCCATTAAGTAAAATGCTGCAGTCCAGTCAAGTATAGGTGGCACATAGCCATAGTCCAAGTGACTGTGAGTAGCTCCAGTTCTATAGTGGGATAGTGAGTTCCTGTATCCAAGAGAAACGAAAGTCACAACAGACAAGAAGCATCTGATCGCGACCTTGTCTTAAAGTAGTGTATAGCCTAGACTGTACAGGTGAGAGGCATCTGTTTGCCAAACTATGAGCAAGGTTGAGTTGAAGAGTGCCAGGACAGGTGGTAAAGCCAAAGCTGTCTTGACTTTCTTGAATTGTGAGTCATGGTCAGGTCCAAATTAATGAGCGTTTGGGGCTTATAAGTGAGCGTAGGGGGTATGCTGCTGCTGCAATGTCTGTTGTGAATTCTGCAAGTTGATTGGTGAGATTCATGAATGGCCCAAGGTCCTTGACGTTGAAGGGTGTAGGGAAGTCATATATAGCAGATACCTTGTTGGGGTGTGCTGAAACGACATCTGACAATTGTACATAACCACAGAAGTTTATTTAGGAACAGCAACAGTGTATTTCTCTTTGAATGAGGGAATCGCTGTAGCCAGGGTTACAGTTGATCCTCATAATTTGGCATTTAGCATCAGGAGCAGTGTGCATGGAGATGCACTATGGCTGGAGAGTTCCACATTACACTACCTGGCCTCGCTGCCCGTTGATGTCCATTATGTGTTCGGTTTGTCTGGAATGCATCTTGAACGCGTCCTGATTTTCCGATTCATGTTTGTTTGTTGTCTGTCACTCATTTGGAGACACTTGACTGGTTGAACTGTAGCCAAGCATTACACGTTCTTTACTGGTACGCTTCAACCACTCCATGTTGTGTGCATGTCCATAGTTTGGGTTTTTGTACTAAACTGACCACTTTGCTGCCGGACAATAAAAAATTCCTATACGTTGATATATAATCCCAGTCCGGTCAATTGTGACAGAGGCATTAGAACATAAGCTAGTTACAACTCAAAGAACTAAGGAAAGAATCGAGATGAGAATATTATTAAGAGACAAAAAAGAGTAACATAGATACAAGAGCAAACTAAAGTAGCGGATATTTTAGTAACATGTAAGAAAAAGAAACGGACATGGGCTGGACATATACTGAGAATGAAAGATAATAGATGGACATTATGAATAACAAAATGGGTCCCTAGAGATTGCAAAAGATACAGAGAAGGGAGAGAAGACAATGATTAATGAACTAAGAAAGGTTGTGGGTTTGACTAGGGTAGAAAGACCATAAACAGACACAAGTGGAAGTCATCCTTTGTTCTACATTGGACTAGTAACGGATGATATATATATATATATATATATATATATATATATATATATATATATATATGTATGTATACATGTATACATACATACATACACACATACATACAGTAATACCTCAATTTAAAAGTTTGATTGATTTTGAAAGCAAGGTCACAATCTAAAATGCACGTATTCTTCAACAATTTTTCCCATGAGAAATAAATGAAACTCACTCGATGCATTTCACAAGTCCATAAATACACACACACCCTCATTTTCAATGGTTTCATAAAGATAATTATTGAGCAATTTATAGCCTCTTCAAAAATTAATAACAATTAATAATACACAATAAAAATAGAAATAATTGAGAAATTCTCTTTGAGTTGATTTCCCCTTGGGTCTCTGAGCCCTAGGTAGAGAGAATCCAGATATTAGGACGAGTATGATATATATATATATATATATATATATAAATAGATATATATATATATATATATATATATATATATATATATATATATATCTATATCTATATCTATATCTATATCTATATCTATATCTATATCTATATCTATATCTATATATATATATATATATATATATATATATATATATATGATTAGGCTCTATATTTGGGGAAAAATGTTTTTATTTATATTAATTATTTGAGACACATATATAAAATGTTAAATCATCATTCATGAGGTATTAATTCCCTAAAAGGGTTTTAAGCTGTCATGACCCTTATTTTTAGCCTTTTTGTACAGGTGAATTGTTTTGGTTGTAGAGTTTTAACATAATTATTTGGCAGAATAACAGGTCTATTCATAAATTTTCACCACACCTTTTTTTGATGAATAGATGTACAGTAGATAAGAATATTTTATAAGTACCAATCGCTTACCTTCGCTCTTGTCGAACGCCTTTAGTCCAATATTTACGAATTTCATAACCTTAAGGAGAAGAGCTTTCATAATGATTTGAACATTTTCATCATTTACTTTTCAAAATTTTATGTTTTAATGATTTAGAATTATTTTCGTCCTTATTAAAATGATAATTCTTAAATTATGTCCAATTTTGCATATGGTTTGGGTTTAGAAAAGTCATATACTTTTGATTCCACTTGTAAGATAGAACGTTAGTCCAAAATCCAAATGAATATATTTATTACTCTCTTCATTTTTTTTCTATATCTTCTTGAAGTATGTTTAAAATATTTCAAGATATTTGCAAGTTATATAGCTTGTAAAAGATCAAGTTAAATTTAAGATTAGATTTGATGAATTAAATCTGTTATTTGACAATTATCAGCATCATGATAACCCTTATCTACGTTATATTTTCCTGTTATTATCCTCACCGTGACCATCATGTTCATCTTTTACATTAACTCGGCATTGATCCTTAGTTTATATTGGTAGTTACTGTAATATCGCTTGAAGATTTTATTGTACCGCATCAATAATTGGTTTAATTGCTTAAGTACTTTCTTATTGCAACCAAAAAAAAAAAAAAAAAAAGTACAGAAACTTCACTTGACGGGTTGATAGGCAGGAAGAGCCCGTGTTTTGCACAAGGCAAAACGAGACTCTCACCACCACCATAGTACAGAAACTGGTGAAAAGTTTGGTCTAAATTATGCAAATAAATTCAAAGCCGTTATAAGTTATATTGAGGCCCATTCACTCGTGGTAAAGCTATTGAAATTTCCGAATGCGATTATGACAGCTGAATTAGTTTCTTAATGACTTAGAAAACAAGATGGTGGATCTGAGTGAATATTCCCTATTTTCTTAATGTTTATATAATTCTAGTATTTTTTGTTTTCTGGAAACGTCTTGGATAATATCTTTAATGGAAAGTTATATTTAGCAACCTATAATGTGTTTGTAATATGTTTCTGCTATAACTTTCCCATTAGACCCTACTTCTGAGTCGCGTTTTATTGAGAGGTAAATTACCATGAATATAAAGAACTAGAATACAAATGAAGAAAAACTAGATATTTTTCAATATTGATTGACATATCACACACACATACATACATATATATACATATATATTATATATATATATACTGTATATATGTATGTATATATATATATATATATATATATATATATATATATATATATATGTATATATATATATATATATATATATATATATATATATATATATATATATATATATATATATATATAATTTGCTGAGGACTTTTTGGTAATCTTACTGAAAACAAAACGAGAATTATAAACTTATGTTTTATAAAGTCTTTGCTGCCACTAGAGAGGTATTTTGAAGCTCTTTATATTCAATATAAAATCGGTTACATTTCAACTTTGGACCTAGGTCATTTTGTCATTTTCTTTATTGGTTTTTTATATTTTACCAAGTAAATTCGGTTACGTTTATAGAGTTGTGCTTAGTCGTCTTGTTTAGTTTTTAAATAAGAAACGTTTTAACCTTGATCCAAGCTCATTTTGTTAGTTTAAGGGACTAAACTTGCACATAAAAAACAGTTTTTCTCGGTATATTTTCCATTTATGGTATTACGTCCTGACGCCCACTTGAATTTGACCTTAGAAAATGTGGTCAAGGTCATACTGGATATGTTGAGGCCGAAGTTTACTGGATATCTTTCTATTAGTAATGGATTACATTTCAAGAGAGAGCATTGCCATAAATAGTATTGTAAGGATTTCTTACCTTCAATTAAGAATTACATTTATGATTATTGGCAACAGTGGTGGGATAGTTTATTGGAAAATAAGATGAGAGAAATAAGTAATGTTATATCCTCTTGGAGGTATAACGGGATATCCCGAAAGTGGGAGACTACACTGTCGTCTTCGCATTGGTCACACTCGGATGACACATGAATTTCTGCTTTCTGGCCAACATCAACTATATTGCGACGGCTGTTTGATACCCTTGGCAGTGAAGCATTTGTTGACTGAATGCTCCATTTATAGCACAGAAAGATATAGATATCTCTTGGAGTCTCGAGGCGAGGATGGCAGGCTCATCCTTGCCAAGATTCTTGGGCATAATGTGTAGTACAACGCTAGCGGCACTTTTATATTTATTTCAGAACCAGGTCTTCTGAAAGATATTTAATTTTTGTAATGACATCTTTGATTTTATGTTTTTTATTAAATATGCTTTTATTCTTTATT
Source organism: Palaemon carinicauda (assembly GCF_036898095.1). NCBI lineage: Eukaryota > Metazoa > Arthropoda > Malacostraca > Decapoda > Palaemonidae > Palaemon > Palaemon carinicauda. The sequence continues at coordinate 48,140,300 of NC_090739.1, forward strand.
TATAATGAACGATATCGGCATCAATGACCTTCGATGTCAGAATGCCAGAAAACCTAAAATCGATCAATTAATTAGTATTGTATATGTTTCTTCTGAGGTTATAAGAATATACCTTTGCAGAATCTTGTTATTATTATCAATTGTGGCAAGTATTGTTAGTTAGTAAGTAATAATGCATTATAAAGGCCAAAGTTAATTACATTATAGTAGTTAAAAACCTGCCTAAAATAAATTTCTTCTATTGTCTTTTAATAATTTCAGAATCAGACTTGAATTAATTCATTCTCAAATATAGATGTAAAGAAAATTCATTAATGCCAAAATAAATTTCCAATATAATCTAAATGGAGTCTCAAAAAGCTTCCTTTTTTTTCTCTTTGATTAACAGATGGACAAGTAATGAAGAGAAAAATGTTTGTAGATTTCTATGAAATGTTGATGGTGCTTCTCCTTAAAGACACTTACATTGGCTTATTAAGAATTTATATCAATGTAAAATAATAGAGCATTTGAGAAAAATTCAAATACTCTCCTTAAATTGGGGGTTAACGAGCTTATTGCAGAGTTGTATATGACTTTGCTCCTAAGTATCTCTACCATATCTGTTTTTTAGGATTGAATTATTGTGAAGTTTAATTAGCTGTATCTAAGTTAATTAAGGATTAGAAGTATTTGGAACTTTTGGACGAGGATGATATATCTCTGAACCATAATTGTGTGCGGTGAAACTTTTATAGGAAAGAATCTCACCTTGGCTGTATGTATATAAGAATTTGGTCAATTAATTAGGCATCCAGTGAAACTCTAGCTCATGTGAGCCGTAATATAGACGAAGAAACAAAGATAATAATTGAAAATGGATATTTCGAGTCATTGGGAGGTATTCATAAAAACTGAAGGATATCCTTGTAAGCATAAGGTAGAAGTAAATTGTAATTCTCTGAAGCAAAAGGTAGAAGTATAAGCAAATCTTTCTTTTCATATTCATAATGATTACCTTTTACTTGCGAGGATATCCTCCAAGCAGAAGTAAAAGGTTGACTCGTATTTCGGGAGCTCTTAGTTACATGTTGGAACTTGTAAGATTTCATTTGTGCTGTCAAGATAAGAAAGAGTTTAGTATTTATAATACGTATTTAATGCCCTGTTTTTACTTGTATTTAATTAAGTTTACGCATCAGAAAGAACCCAGACGCCGCCGCGCCTTCCCCAAAGCCTCGCTGGCGACATCTATCCCCCACCCCTTGCATTAGAAGTTCTTTGACCTTTTTTTAGCTCCCCTACCCCTTGCAATAGAAGTTCTTTGACCTCTTTTTAGCTCCCACACCCCTTGCATTAGAAGTTCCTTGACCTCTTTTTAGCTCCCACACCCCTTGCATTAGAAGTTCTTTGACCTCTTTTTAGCTCCCCTACCCCTTGCAATAGAAGTTCTTTGACCTCTTTTTAGCTCCCACACCCCTTGCATTAGAAGTTCCTTGACCTCTTTTTAGCTCCCACACCCCTTGCATTAGAAGTTCTTTGACCTCTTTTTAGCTTTCCCACCCCTTGCATTAGAAGTTCTTTGACATTTTTTTAGCTCCCACACCCCTTGCATTAGAAGCTCTTTGACCTCTTTTTAGCTCCCACACCCCTTGCATTAGAAGTTCTTTGACCTCTTTTTAGCTCCCACACCCCTTGCATTAAAAGTTCTTTGACCTCTTTTTAGCTCCCACACCCCTTGCATTAGAATTTCTTTGACCTCTTTTTAGCTTCCCCACCCCTTGCATTAGAAGTTCTTTGACTTCTTTTTAGCTCCCACACCCCTGCATTAGAAGTTCTTTGACCTCTTTTTAGCTCCCACACCCCTTGCATTAGAAGTTCTTTGACCTCTTTTTAGCTCCCACACCCCTTGCAGTAGAAGTTCTTTGACCTCTTTTTAGCTCCCACATCCCTTGCATTAGAAGTTCTTTGACCTCTTTTTAGCTCCCCCACCCCTTGCATTAGAAGTTCTTTGACCTCTTTTTAGCTCCCACACCCCTTGCATTAGAAGTTCTTTGACCTCTTTTTAGCTCCCCCACCCCTTGCATTAGAAGTTCTTTGACCTCTTTTTAGCTCCCACACCCCTTGCATTACAAGTTCTTTGACCTCTTTTTAGCTCCCACACCCCTTGCATTACATGTTCTTTGACCTTTTTTTTAGCTGCCCCACTCCTTGCATTAGAAGTTCTTTGACGTCTTTTTAGCTCCCACACCCCTTGCATTAGAAGTTCTTTGACCTCTTTTTAGCTCCCACACCCCTTGCATTAGAAGTTCTTTGACCTCTTTTTAGCTCCCACACCCCTTGCATTAGAAGTTCTTTGACCTCTTTTTAGCTCCCACACCCCTTGCATTAGAAGTTCTTTGACCTCTTTTTATCTCCCACACCCCTTGCCTTAGAAGTTCTTTGACCTCTTTTTAGCTCCCACACCCCTTGCATTAGAAGTTCTTTGACTTTTTTTTTAGCTCCCCCACCCCTTGCATTAGAAGTTCTTTGACCTCTTTTTAGCTCCCCCACCCCTTGTATTAGAAGTTCTTTGACCTCTTTTTAGCTCCCACACCCCTTGCATTAAAAGTTCTTTGACCTCTTTTTAGCTCCCACACCCCTTGCATTACAAGTTCTTTGACCTCTTTTTAGCTTCCCCACCCCTTGCATTAGAAGTTCTTTGACCTCTTTTTAGCTCCCACACCCCTGCATTAGAAGTTCTTTGGCCTCTTTTTAGCTCCCACACCCCTTGCATTAGAAGTTCTTTGACCTCTTTTTAGCTCCCACACCCCTTGCAGTAGAAGTTCTTTGACCTCTTTTTAGCTCCCGCATCCCTTGCATTAGGAGTTCTTTGACCTCTTTTTAGCTCCCCCACCCCTTGCATTAGAAGTTCTTTGACCTCTTTTTAGCTCCAACACCCCTTGCATTAGAAGATCTTTGACCTCATTTTAGCTCCCCCACCCCTTGCATTAGAAGTTCTTTGACCTCTTTTTAGCTCCCACACCCCTTGCATTAGAAGTTCTTTGACCTCTTTTTAGCTCCCACAGCCCTTGCATTAGAAGTTCTTTGACCTTTTTTTTAGCTGCCCCACTCCTTGCATTAGAAGTTCTTTGGCCTATTTTTAGCTCCCACACCCCTTGCATTAGAAGTTCTTTGACCTCTTTTTAGCTCCCACACCCCTTGCATTAGAAGTTCTTTGACCTCTTTTTAGCTCCCACACCCCTTGCATTAGAAGTTCTTTGACCTCTTTTTAGCTCCCACACCCCTTGCATTAGAAGTTCTTTGACCTTTTTTTTAGCTCCCCCACCCCTTGCATTAGAAGTTCTTTGACCTCTTTTTAGCTCCCCCACCCCTTGTATTAGAAGTTCTTTGACCTCTTTTTAGCTCCCACACCCCTTGCATTAGAAGTTCTTTGACCTCTTTTTAGCTCCCACACCCCTTGCATTAGAAGTTCTTTGACCTCTTTTTAGCTCCCCACCCCTTGCATTAGAAGTTCTTTGACCTCTTTTTAGCTCCCACACCCCTTGCATTAGAAGTTCTTTGACCTCTTTTTAGCTCCCACACCCCTTGCATTAGAAGTTCTTTGACCTTTTTTTTAGCTCCCCCACCCCTTGCATTAGAAGTTCTTTGACCTCTTTTTAGCTCTCCCACCCCTTGTATTAGAAGTTCTTTGACCTCTTTTTAGCTTCCCCACCCCTTGCATTAGAAGTTCTTTGACCTCTTTTTAGCTCCCATACCCCTTGCATTGGAAGTTCTTTGACCTCTTTTTAGCTCCCACACCCCTTGCATTAGAAGTTTTTTTACCTCTTTTTAGCTCTTACACCTCTAGCATTAGAGGTTCTTTGACCTATTTTTAGCTCCCGCACCTCTAGCATTAGAAGTTCTTTGACTTCTTTTTAGCTCCCACACCTCTAGCATTAGAAGTTCTTTGACCTCTTTTTAGGTCCCAGACCTCTAGCATTAGAAGTTCTTTGACCTCTTTTTAGCTCCCACACCTCTAGCATTAGAAGTTCTTTGACTTCTTTTTAGCTCCCACACCTCTAGCATTAGAAGTTCTTTGACCTCTTTTTAGCTCCCAGACCTCTAGCATTAGAAGTTCTTTGACCTCTTTTTAGCTCCCACACCTCTAGCATTAGAAGTTCTTTGACTTCTTTTTAGCTCCCACACCTCTAGCATTAGAAGTTCTTTGACCTCTTTTTAGCTCCCAGACCTCTAGTATTAGAAGTTCTTTGACCTCTTTTTAGCTCCCACACCCCTTGCATTAGAAGCTTTTTGACCTCTTTTTAGCTCCCACACCGGTTGCATTAGAAGTGCTTTGACCTCTTTTTAGCCCCCCCACCCCTTGCATTAGAAGTTCTTTGACCTCTTTTTAGCACCCCCATCCCTTGCATTAGAAGTTCTTTGACCTCTTTTTAGCTCCCCACCCCTTGCATTAGAAGTTGTTTGACCTCTTTTTAGCTCCCATACCCCTTGCATTAGAAGATCTTTGACCTCTTTTTAGCTCCTACACCCCTTGCATTAGAAGTTCTTTGACCTCTTTTTAGCTCTTACACCTGTAGCATTAGAGGTTCTTTGACCTATTTTTAGCTCCCACACCTCTAGCATTAGAAGTTCTTTGACTTCTTTTTAGCTCCCACACCTCTAGCATTAGAAGTTCTTTAACATCTTTTTAGCTCCCAGACCTCTAGCATTAGAAGTTCTTTGACCTCTTTTTAGCTCCCACACCTCTAGCATTAGAAGTTGTTTGACTTCTTTTTAGCTCCCACACCTCTAGCATTAGAAGTTCTTTGACCTCTTTTTAGCTCCCACACCTCTAGCATTAGAAGTTCTTTGACCTCTTTTTAGCTCCCACACCTCTAGCATTAGAAGTTCTTTGACTTCTTTTTAGCTCCCGCACCTCTAGCATTAGAAGTTCTTTGACCTCTTTTCAGCTCCCTTACCTCAAGCATTAGAAGTTCTTTGACCTCTCTTTATAGCTCTCACACCTCTAACATTAGAAGTTCTTTGACCTCTCTCTTTAGCTCCCACACTTCTAGCATTAGAAGTTCTTTGACATATATTTCTAGGTTCCATTCTTTTAGCATTAGAGGGTCTTCGATCTATATTTTGAGGTGCCTTACTTCTAGCATTAGAGGCTCTCTATTTTTAGGTGTCTTACCTCTGGCATTAGAGGCTCCTCTTCGCTGTTCTCTCCTGTCTTCTAGTTTTCAAGGTCTTCTTTCATTAGATTATCTGTTTCTTTCGAGATTTCCTTGTCTCTTTTCCTTAGTTCGTCAGTGTCCTTCTAGATTTCAAAAGAGATTTCAGTGCCGCGAGTCCTCACTTCGTCAGATTCCTCAGGGAAATCGAAGGCATTTATTCTTTACTTATCTGCGCAATGAGTAAAGAGATGAATACTATCGATTTCTCTGCATACACTATCATGCCAAAGTAAATGATGAGCAACATGATATATTTACCAATGTCGTCTGGATATGTCCTTACTTCAATGGCAAATTTTGGGACAATCCTGTTGAAGAACTACACGTCACTCACCGTTCAGTTGAACCATTCTGCCTCCATCCTCATTCCCCGCAATCTGTTTTTGCACCGATACAAAGCCTCGTACTTTTTCCAAAAGTCTCCTTTAATAAGACATCGTCGCAAAAGCCCAAGCAAAGGATCCTTCAAGGCGCATACATTATGATCTTCAAAGCTCAGCTGCCAACGGAAGATCCCGTGTCTTTTTATAGGTCGGGCGATATAAAACGAACGATCGGCAACTTCGGCAGCAACCAAAACCATCTGTAGTTGATGGTGTTCCGAAGACGTAACACTTAATTCTTACCGGCAGCTTCCTATTCCGCCAGACGCGATCTCTCCTTCTCCCAGTCATCAACTCATTTCTTCTTATTCCTATTGACGCGCAATTCATTGGTTAGAGTTCGCCAGCTACATACAGATCGTGTGAGGTGTTGCAGGCTATGTTTGAAAAAATGAAGATCAGGTCTTCAGAAGTCATTTGAAGCTCGGGGAGGAGTTGTTCAGGACTGCTCTTGGAAATTTCAGTTCTGGAGTCATTCAGAAATCCTTGTTAAGTATACGGGTATGTCCTTTGAAGACTTTTGGAAATTCGGGAAAGTTTTCTTCCGAAACCGTTCTGAGATTCCGTTCTGGAGGCATTCAGAATTCCATGCTAAGTCTATGGCTATTTTTTCTGAAGCCATTTGGAAATCCGGGAAGATTTTCCTCCGAGTTCTTTTAGGACTCGCGAAAAAATCCATTCTTGTTTCATAACAACAACAACAACAACAACAACAACAACAATAATAATAATAATAATAATAATAATAATAATAATAATAATAATAATAATAATAATAATAATAATAATAATAATAAACTACGTGATTTGATTTATGGATTTGAGTTGAAGTTTTAAAGACGCTAAACGCTCAACTTTGCAGTTTGAAGGAAACTTTAAGATACCCGGACGAAGGGCGAAGGGTAATTAAGGTTTAAAGCAAACCGAATTGAAATAGTTGATTTCAGTTAAATTATTTCAGATTTGGGATTTAGAACAATCTACTTCTAGTACGAATCGATATATATATATATATATATATATATATATATATATATATATATATATATATATATATATGTATATATATATATATATATATATATATAGTTTATATATGTGTATATACATGCATGTATATAAGCTTTTGCAGTATATGAATATTGTGTGTATATATGTATATTTATACGATGTATATATATACATTTATATATATATATATACACAGACATATATATACATATATAATATATATATGTATATATATAATATAGTTATATATTATATGAATACAGTATATTTGCATGTATTGTACACACACACACACACACACACACACACACACACATATATATATATATATATATATACATACATACATATATACTGTTTGTACATACATACATCCCTAAATACAGCAAACATCGTACTCTCCCAACTGTTTATACATGCAAAAGCAAATGTTAAATGCATATCACCAAGTTATGGCTTAACATTGATATTTCATCGAGATTCCAGGTGTGGACAAGATATCTGTCCGCAAGCCACTGTACATTTTGTTCTTCAAAACGGAATAACATCTTGAAATCACGATCAGGTGTGGGTTAACGGGGCTTGTATTGTTTAACATGCCTCACATCCACAAAATCTGCCATCGTGCTGAGAACCGGACAGAACAACCTTTCTCTTCGAACTGCAGTCTGCTACTGACCAGAATCAGCTTTTTCGAAGCATATGCTCTTTATATGAAGTAAAGGGTCTTCTTTATGTATAATCATTTACTTTTATTTGATTATAAGGATATGCTTTTGTTCTAAAAGTAGATGCTTTTGCTTGAAATGTTTATGAATACAAGTAGAAGGATTTCCTTCATATTTTGCAAGTATAAGCATATCCTTTTCTTTATGAATACCGCCCATTGAGCTTAAAGACCTTTACAGTAGAGATGAATGCGGCCTTAAAAGGTTCATTGGTGAGAGAGAGAGAGAGAGAGAGAGAGAGAGAGAGAGAGAGAGAGAGAGAGAGAGAGAGAGAGAGAGAGGGTGTGGGGGGAATTGAAGTAATGTACTGGAATGAATTTATGTGATGAATAAAAAAGATCCTAAAGTTTAGTACTGCTCGTAAAGGATATAAGCCTAATTGGTGCCGGATGAGCCACTGCGGATGCTATGAATTTAAGAAACATTGTAAGAGTTTAGATTTCTCTGGGAGTATTTTATTACTTGTTAATCTCCTCCTTCAAAGAATCTTAATGGGACTATGATCTTATATGAAGCAGGATAGCGACTTGAGTAAATTTGGTCAAATTTGCTTTTACCGTACTCGTTGCTGGAATAGAAATGTAACTTGTCGATTCATCAGTGTTAAGAAGTATTTTTTTTTTTTTTTTGCATTATTAATTAATTGAAATGGTACAAAAGAATTTTACTAGTTATCATTTGTATACCTTCAATTATAGAAGGTTATAATATCAAATGAAATCTTGTAATATTGTCATAAAATGGAAACACGGAGCATGATGTAAGATTTAATCATAATTCTTCGGCAATTAAACTTGAATATTTTCGTTTCAATGAAAATATTGAAAACAGAATTTTAAAATCGAGTAGCCGGGATATCATCTGATGAGGTACCAGCAAATTTGAGTCGCCACTAGGTGGCTCTAGTGGGAAGGAAGATGGAGGCGCGGTTTGCTCATGTCTACTTTTACCAGGTCGCCCCCGCTTTCATTTGCGCCCATATCACAGCTGTAACGAATGTTAAATTTTCTTGATCCTTCGAGAATCCCACAAAGCGAATGTATTTAACTATACAACACAAGACATCAGAATTTTTTCTCCTTCCTTTTATCTCCAGAGATAAAATGCAATGAACTTTATTACCAAATGCGTTAATTTTTACAAATGCTTACCATGGATGCACAACTAATATTTTAAGAATGTTGACATTGCTATAAAAATGTATAAGTACTTACGTGGTTGAAGTAATATACAAGCTGATAGGAAATTTAACTTAACTCTGATCATATAACCTCTCTATTTTATCGTCAAAACACTTCTCATCAGACGACAAGAGTTTCAGCATGCGGCGTTTAGTTACAATGGGATGTTTTGGAGATGATCCCCATGAAGGTCCATATAAATTGTAGCACAAGGTAATGCCACGTGGAATTCTGGCACTGGCTCTTGCTTGGTGGAATTAATGTCGTCAAATTGAAGACTAAAACAGCAAAGCTGTAAACAATGTTGAGATGTTGATCTCTCGCATCACTACATTACAACAACAACGTTTTGGTGGCGCATGGATGAAACATATAACTTCCAAAGTATTCATTGGTCAAAATATGACAAAATATGTGGGAACCCGAAGGGAGGAATATATGTACCAGTGACGATGTCACAAAAATTACGCTGTGTAGTTTTATCATTATAAACTTCTAGTCAACTAACCAGACTGCATGTACATCTAAGCCTATGCCATGCGTCTAAGATATATAAACACATGCTGACATATTGTAGAAAAATGCTTTTGCTTCATATTGCAATGTAAAATCTCACCTACCGTTCCATCGAGTCTGTCTTCTTCCCTGCTTGAGGGTACACTCGGGCATGCTATCCTATCTTGTTTCTCCTCCTGTTTTTTAAATCATTATAGTTTATATATGAAAGATACAATTTAGTGTTGTTGCCGTTCTTAAAGTATCTTATTTTGGTTATACATTATTTCTCGTAGTTTATTTATTTCCTCGGACGTATAGCATCCAGCTTTTCCAACGGGTTGTAGCTTAGCTTGCAATAAATACTACTACGACTACTACTAAAACTACTACTACTCAAGGTTTCCATTATTCTATATACCTTGCTACTACTACTACTACTACTACTACTACTCTATATACCTTGCTGCTGCTACTACTACTACTACTACTACTACTACTACTACTACTACTAATAATAATAATAATAATAATAATACTTTAAGATTCCCTCACGTAAAGTTTCATTAGTTTCAACAAGGTTTTATCACAGTATCGATACGCGTGTTGAACATCGGACATGGCTATATATATATATATATATATATATATATATATATATATATATATATATATATATATTATGCTGTATATATATATATATATATATATATATATATATATATATATATTTGTATGCATTTTAAAAACCTTATTTTTTGTGACTTACGTAGTATTATTAATTTCATGTAGTACTTCTGTTTGTGAGATTTTCATCTTCATTCCTTATCATCATAGTTTAAAATCAAAGGCATAACATGTTTATCAATAGAAAAATAGATATCTGCCTTTTGTAAACCAGAAATTAGACAAAATTGAAAATATAAAAGCCTTTGATAGTGCGGTGACAGTCGGCTGTCAACCCAGGCATTAATGTCTTCCTTCACCACGCAGCCACCTAGCGGATTCGTTCCGCCCGTACCTCTTTATAGCTAGAGGGCAAATATGATGTTAAATTTTTTTTCGGGGGAAATATTGTGAACGTAATACCATTCATGATTATCCGTAAACATCTTACAGGAAACCAAAAAATACTATAGTACTAGTGATAGTTTTCAGGATTAATTATAAAACTGAATAAGAAGCATAAACTGAAGATCATTCAAACGTATGCACCAACACCGTCCCATACAGAGGAAGAAATAGAAACCTTTTATGAAGACCTAGAAATTATGAAAAAAAAAAAAACATACGACTCAATTTTCATTTGTTTGGGGGATTTCAATACTAAAGTAGATGAAAAGAAGAGAGGAGAATCAGCAGTGTTTAAATTTAGTGTAGGTACAAGTAATGACAGAGGAGACATGCTTGTAGAATTTGCTAAAAGAAACAATCTTAAAATCATGAATTCCTTCTTTTAGGAAAAAGAACATATCTTGCAAGTAACAGAAGAATTTGGTAGTACTAGTGATAGATTTTCACGATTAATTATCAAACTAAAGAAAAAGTATAAACTGAAGATAATTTAAACGCGTCCACCAACATCCCATACAGAGGAAGAAGTAGAAACTTTTTAAGAAGATCTGGAGATATCTATGAAAAGAAAAACATACGACTCTCTTTACATTTGTTTTTGGTCATTTCACTACTAAAGTAGGTCAAAAGTAGAGAGGAGAATCAGCAGTAGGTAAATTTGGGGTAGGCACAGGTAATGACAGAGGAGACGTGCTTGTATACTTTGCTGAAAGAAACAATCTTAAAATCATGGGAACCTTCTTTTATAAAAAGGAACACAAAAAATGAACTTGGAGAGGCCCATATGGAGAAACGAAAAAGGAAATAGATTTTATTCCCTATGAAAAAGTCAATTTAGTTAAAGATGTAACCTTGTTAAACAAATTAAAGTCAAGGGATCATATTATAATAAGAGAAAAATCAAGTGAGTTTAGTTTAGCAATACAAATTTGGTACGCCCCGTTACATGATGGAATGGAAGCAAATAAAGAATGAATGAACAATAATTTAACAAAAGTTGTGTTGGAATCAGCACAAAGATAGGTGGAAGAGTTCCTAAACAACATCAAGGAAAACTATCTGAAAATACCAAAAACCTAATAAAGAAAAGATGGGAAATGAGGGTAAAATCCAAGAGAGCTGAGATAGAATCAGCAGAACTGTCCAAAATAGATAAACTAAACAACCAAGATACTCGTAAACACAATTAGACTAAAACTGTGGAAACACTAACGAAAGGTAGAAGCATCACATTGATGAAAAGATTTGGAACAGGACACCAACAGATGTTTGCTTTAAAGGAGGAACATAGAAATATTATCCAGAATAGAGATGGAATGATAAAAATTGCAGAGGATTTCTATACAATGCTATACAAGAGTGATATAAGAAATAACTTCACCAATAGAAATAATAAAACACCTGAGTCGGTACCAAACGTAACTGTAAGACAAATAAAGAAATCATTTAAATGCATGAAAAGAGGCGAAGCAGCAGGAGAAGTTGGCTTAGCAATTGATTTAATAGTAGATGGAGGAGATTTTATAGTAGTAAACTGGCTGAAGTCTACACCAAATGTCTGCAAGACTGCTCTATACTACAGTATGGAATATCTTTATCATTATATTAATTCATAAAAAGAGTCACAAAAGACAAAAAATTACCGCCCGATAAGTTTACTCCTATACACACACACACACACACACACACACATATATATATATATATATATATATATATATATATATATATATATATATATACACACACACACACACACACACATATATATATATATATATATATAAAATTTACAAAGATCATATTAGGTCGAATAGAAAGACAGCTGAGCTTTAATCAACTAAGCGAGGATGGAGGCTTTAGAAGTGGGTATTCAGCAACTGACCATATTCATGTAATTAACCAGTTATGCCAAAAATCAACAGAGTATGACAAACCACTATTTATGGTATTTATAGACTATGGTAAAGCTTTTGATTCTGTCAAAGCATCAGAAGTAATGAAAGCCTTTCAAAAACAAGGAATAAAAGAGTCTTATTTTAGAATACTTGGAGATATCTATGCAGAGGAAGTGCAGCAATTTTAAAAGTACTTAAAGATAGTGAGAAAATTCCGATTGAGAAAGGAGTTAGACAGGGAGACCCCATGTCTCCTAAATTATTCTCACCATGTCTAGATAAAGTTTTTAAGAATTTATATTGCAAAAATGTTGGAATTATTAATAAAGGGGGAGGCCTTATCAACTTAAAGATTTCAAGATGACATAGTTATGTTTAGTGAATCATGGGAGGAATTACAAAAAAATGATAGAAGATTTAAACAGAGAAAGCAAAAATGTAGGACTTAAAGTTAATATGAGTAATATTAAGATACTGTTCAATGAAAATGCAGAGAGACAATAAATTGAGTTATGGATGAGCCTCTAGAGTTTGTTAATGAATATAGCCTATGTACAGGACAGACAATAATTGTTTCCCCGGGACACGAAACCGAAATTAAAAGAAGGATAAGCATGGGTTGAAGAGCATTTGGTAATCAAAATGAGATTATGAAAACTAAAATGTCACTTTCTCTCAATTGTATTTAATGAGATGGTCCTACCATTATTAACTTATATGCATCAGAAACTTTGAAGCTTAGTAAAGCCTTAGAACATAAGCTAGTTACAACTCAAAGAGCTATGGAAAGAATAATGATAGGAATAACACTAAGAGCAACATGGATATGAAAGCAAACTAAAATAGAGGATATCGTAAGAACTTGTAAGAAAAAGAAAAGGACATGGCCAGGACATATAATGAGAAGGATGGACAATAGATGGACATTAAGAATAAGAGAATGGGCCCCTAGAGATTGCAAAAGAAGCAGAGGATGGAAGAGAAGACGATGGATCGACGAAATAAGAAAGTTTGCGGGCGTGGAATAGCACAGAAAGACCATAAACAGGCGCAAGTGGAAGGACATGTGTGAGGCCTTTGTTCTACAGTGGACTAGTAACGGCTGATGATGATGATATGGATGCGAACTATATTGGTTATCAGCTTGGCAGATCAGATTCAACATTTCATCGGTCTCCATATGTTTTGTTTTATTTTTCTTGCTTGTTTTCAGCAGAGTCCATTTTTATTTAATTTTCATAATTATAGCAGTCAGGTCCACCAGAGAAAAGGAAAAGCAAAGAGAGGAAAACAGTTTAATAAGAGGAAGTACGCAGACGTGACATCCAAGTAACGGAAAATTGTAAGCATATAAGAAAACAGAATCAAGAAGAACATTCCCAAGATTGGCAGTAAAGAGGCGGAAGCAACCTTCGAAACATGCAATTTCAGCAATACTCGTTTTCACAGAGGAAATGTGAGAAATATTTTTTAACGGATGTAGTGAGGTCGCTGGAGAAAATCACTAAAGACTCTTCTTGGCTTTTCTTGAACAACAAACATAAGTTTACCTTATAGATCATAACCATTAAATCATTATGCCAGATTAATTGTTATTCAGTCCTTTCTACAAGGAAGACAGTAGACGGAGTACCCTAAAATATAAGAGCAACGGTGAAGTTTAATATAGGACTTCAAAAATTCAACTGTCAAAATCAAAATGCATCACTTTCTCGAAATTTACCAACAGGAATTCTGTGACCTGCACGAAAATCACGAAGGAGGCAGTGTAACAAAATTCTTGATTGGTCGGAATGAGAAGGCAGATTCACTGGCTAAGGAGGCTGCATCCGAGTTGCTGCCAAGAAGGTATCCCATTGCCTGTAATGATTTCTTACCTGACATCAAGAAATTGGTTTGCAATAAATGGCAACAGCAATGGGATAGTCAAGATGGCAATAAAATGCGAGAGATAACAAATGACATATCTCCTTGGAGGTATAATATGATGCCCCGAAAATGGGAGACGTCTCTTTGTCGTCTCCGTATTGGTCACACTCGGTTGACACACGAGTTTCTGCTGAAGGGCCAACACCAACCGTATTGTGATGACTGTTTAGTACCTCTAACAGTAAGGCATTTGTTGACCGAATGCCCCAATTATAACAACTTGCGGAATAGATATTTGTTTGAGGCTCGAGGTGAGGGTGGCAGGTTCATCCTTGCCAAGATTCTTGGAAATGATGTGTCCTACCATGCAAGTGGCCTTTTTAGATTTATTTCAGAAGCAGGTCTTCTGAAAAATGTTTAACTTTTATGACATTCAATTTTTGTGATTTTAATTGAATACTATTTAATTTTTATTTTATTTAATTTTTTTTTTTATTTTTGTATACATAAATTAAATGTTACCGGCGTCAATGACCTTAGATGTCAGGATGCCTGAAAACTTTAAATCATTCATTCATTCTTGATTGGTCTGAGTTTGAATACAATTATCATCAAACAGAAGATATATAAAAGTGGATTTATCATCAAACAGAAGGAGTATTAAAATGGATGTGAGAGAATGTTGACTAATAAATATAAACTATGTTTTAAAGACAATGAAGTTTACTTATTTAAAAAATCAAATTCCTATATAATAACTTAAATCATTATTGAAAGGTAAAGAATGTGTATTACATCAATACATGGTTTAAGGGGAATATAGATTGGGTAATGGAGGTGAAGAGAAAAGTGTGGAGTGCTGAATCTTCGACAAAAGGATAAATAGGAAAAAAGAGCATGTGAAAACACAATCCTTCCCAGGGACATCATGATACTTGGGAAGATAACAGATGTCGTAGTTTCATTAAACCAACATGAAGCAGCTAGATGAAACCATGGAAGTTTACAAAGGGATGCATTAAATCAATAAGTAAACAGTTTGTCTGATTGAATGTTTATTCATACTGTCGAATGTATTACTGCTATCGAAAGCAGCTTTTAGAGACTCCGCAAAAGGCCCATTCAATAATACGATCAAATGCCAGTAAAATGAAGAGAAAGATCACCATTGACTTTTACCTTAAGAACCCACAACTTTCTTCCAAATGATGAAAGATAGAATCATCGCATTTTAGAAAGTAAGGCATGCTTTTGATTGGTTTATTGAAAACACTAGAGATCTTTTTTATGGAAGAGATAGAATTTGGGACTTACAATTATGTCCAAACGTCTTTGGTAATGAGCTAGAGAGAAATTTAGTGGGCGATAAAATAAGTTTTCTTTATATCATCTTGGTATTGTAAAATTGTGCCTTTCTAGACGAAGAAGTGCCGTATTTCGATTCCCAGTATACCTACAAAAACAAAGTACTCATATATTAGTTCTTGACCGTGCATTTTTAA
>NC_090739.1:48160641-48170641 GCF_036898095.1 Palaemon carinicauda
GTCAACTTTTTTCATTAATTGTCACATGGAAATAGTTTCATTTATTAATTTCTAGAGAAACAAGTGATTATAAAATTCTTGAAGTGTCTTTTTGTCGTAAGTTTAAGGTCTAGTTCAGATTTAAATTTCGAGTGGTTTATTTTTGGTATTAGTGTTGAATTGTTATATTTTTATAGAATATGTATATATTTTTTAAACTGTGTATTATTTCGAACACCAGTAAATAATCTTGTGTCTTGCTCATACCCATGACTAAGAACCAAAGTGAGAGGTTAGTTTTAGATGTACAGGAGTTTTTGGAAAACGCAATTGTTCAGCTAATGTAACTAAAGCTCAGTGGCTCGCTATTTTCATGGCATGTGGTGGCCATGAAACTAGTGGAATGATGAAAGCCCAAATCAAGTGTCTAGCCTTAGAAGCATTAATAAACTCAGGAAAGTTGCCAGAAGAAGATATTGCACCAGCTACCGACCTTTGGGTGAAGACTAAAGCAGAATTCGTAGAGAATCAAGTACCAGATGATCCAAAAATAGAAGGAATGAAAGCAGAAATGAATGTAGAGGCTGAGAAAAGACGAACTGAAGCAGAACAGAATTTTATTCAGTTGAAGATGATGGCAGAACGTGAAGAAAGGGATGAGAGAAGAGGCAAGAGAAATTGCAAGACATGCAAGGGAATTGGAAGAAAGAGAGAAAGAAGAGGTAAGAGAAATTTGCTAAACTTGCATAGGAATTTGAACTGTTGAATGCTTGTGCAAGGTTGTCGTCGACTCAGACAGGTGTGACCCCTGCTATGCACGATCCCGTTGTTTGATGTGGCGAAGGCATAAAGGTTAATCCCGAAATTCACGGAAGAAGCTCCTGACGAGTTCTTCAATCATTTTGAAATGGTTGAGTCGACGATGGAATGGCCAGAATATAAATGGCTTGTGTTATTGTAGAGTGTCTTTATTAGAAAAGGATGCAGTGCGTATCTTGCCTTGTCTCAGGACCAGAGGAAAGAGTATCAAGAAATTAAGAGGAGCATGCAGCAAGTGTATTAGATGACCCTTGAATACTATATTGAAAGTTTATGAAATTTGCGGAAGAACGAGAAAATAACTTTCCTTGATTACGCTTAAGGTATGACGATGTTTTAAGAGATGAATAGAGGCTTCTAAGGTGAGAGAAATAGCTAATTTCGAAAAACTGAAGGTGCTGGAACAATATTTATGAGGAATTCCTGAACATATTGGAATGTACTTGAGAGAGAGAAAGGTGAAAAGACTTGATAAAGCCGCTTTGCTACGTGGATATTGTAATATTATCAGTCGTGAACCCTCCTCAGGTATGAAGTTTCAACTGTCATTCCAACCAAGTGTCAAATATTCACCGAACCATGGAAACGAGTTCAATAATAACTATGGGAACAAATTCAGTAATTACAGCGGAAATACAACTGGTACTAATCTAAAGCAAAATGTGAAAGTACCACAACACTCGTCAAATCGTCCTCCTTCAAGTGTTGTGAAAGACGTGCAGAAGATTAATATCGTCTGTTATATGTGTGGCAAAAAAGGCCATATCAGTAAAGTCGACCAACTGAAAGCAGTCGCCCAAATGGTTAAGGGTAATTCAACTCCACAGAATACGAAGACGAAGAATCAAATGGGAAAGGTCGATGAGGAAAATAAACCAGCTAACGTTTACACGACAAATAGGACAACCCCATAGAATATGGATGCCTTTAAACCGCATATTTATGAAGGCATGTTAGCCGTTCTGGATGGGAGCAAGCAGATCCGGGTCAAGATATTGCACAGGACGTTTGAAACTGTCATGCGAGTTGGTGACAGGTCATTTTCATTTTGCGGTAAAGGATTCATTGGCTGTCGAAGGAGTAGAAGTCCTACTGGGAAATGAGGTTGGTGGAGTGCCGTTTAGGCCTTGTCCCATTGTAACGGAGAAACCACTGTAGTATAGTCCTACAACTGAACTCGAGAAGGACTACCATTATTCGTTTCTTAGTTGCGTTACGACTAGGATTTATTTACGGAAGAACAGGGTTCCCATGATAGTATGCAAGAGGAGAACTCCCGAGAGAGCCCGAAAGGAGAGGAACGACAGACGAATGAACAGGAAGACAAGGAAGCAATGGGTTTGGAAGAAATAGAAAACTCAGCATTATAAGTAGGACAAGTGAGTCGGAAAAGGATGATAGGATTGCAACGAAAGGATGCGACGTTAACGGAATTATTGTACTGGGTAGTGGATGAGAAAGAGGTGCAGCAGTCTCCTACCTGTTATTACTTCAACAATGGATTGCTTATCAGGAAGCATAGACCTGCATTGTACCGTCAGATATTGATTCCCTCACCGCTGAGAAGACAGGTGATCGCCGTAGTACATGAGACGGGAAAGATTTGAAGTGTATAATTAAGTGCAGTTTATATTGTATATTTTTTTTTTTTTTTTTTTTTTGTGACTGGCCCTGTGTGATTTGATAAAACAGTGGAGTGCATTTATTTTTGCTTAACCGTTTGGTAACCTTGTGTGAGCCTAAAGGTCGTAAGAGTAATAATTAATCATATGTAAGCGTAATTATTGTTTATTTCCTATAGTGTTAGTGTCAACTTTTTTCATTATTGTCAATATTTTCATAAATTAATTCCTAGTGAAACAAGTGATTGTAAACTTTATCAAGTGTCTTTTTGTCGTAAGTCTAAGGTCTAGTTCAGATTTAAATTTCAAATGATTTATTTTTGGTGTTCCAGTTTAATTTTATATTTTTATAGAATATATATATTTTGTAAAGTGTGTATTATTTCGATGACCAGTAATTAATCGAGTGTCTTGCTCTTACCTTTGGCTAAAAACCGAAGTAAGAGGTTGGTTTGCAGAAGAGATCCCATTAAAAGTAAAGTAATCATTCAGTGTTGTTTTCAGTGTAACGTAAAGAGACCTTTAGATATTCAGTGTTCATACATATTAATGTCTGGGAGTTAGGTATTATTCTCAAAGCTTGGAGGTATTCTTGTGTGTATCAGATTTATGTGAAATAAAGCAGGTGTGTTTTGGAACTTGAGAGTTTACATAATTCGCTAGTCGTAATATATATATATATATATATATATATATATATATATATATATATGTATATATATATATATATATATATATATATATATATATATATGTATATATATATATATATATATATATATATATATATATGTGTGTGTGTGTACTGTTTATATATACGCATATATACACACACACATATATATATATATATATATATATATATATATATATATATAAAACCATCCACAGTATATATTATTATACGATTTTGGCTCCTTAGTCTGAGCACTAAAATGTATTATATTATGACTCATGAATGGGAACCAAACATATGATATTATATATATTACGACTGGCAAGTTACTCAACCTCTCGAATTTCAAACTCCTTTTTTTGCTTTTACATTAAAACTGTTACATTTTGAAATATTAATACACGAATTCTTAGACAGTTAAAAAACTCCCAGACAGCAATATGTAAAACACTGTATGTCCAAAGGTGTCATAACAATACTCAAAACCAAACTGGGTAATTATTCTAAAGTATTATTTATGACTTGGTAGGACTCTTAACAAGAAACAAGCGGAATCTGATTCGAAATAATGGTGATTAGAATAATACACTTTACAAAATAAATATATTCTATATAAATTACAACAAAATAAATCACTGGATAAAATTAAGTCTGAACAAAACTTAGATTAAGACAAACATGTTACGATCTGAAAATTATATATTAACTTGCCTTGAACTATGAACTATTATATCTGAATAAACCTTAGACTAAGAAAAGAAATAATGCAACATAAATTATATAAAAGCGTGAAATTAAATCTGAATAATACAATATTCAAGTTTGACACTTAATGAAACATAGATAACCAATTCTCAATACAAAATCATAACCTTCCTACTGGGCCAATTACAGAAACTTTATACAATGCCAACACTAACCCTAATACAATGAATTCAAAATCACAGTTTCGTCCTACGTATCTTTTCGACACACGATTTGCTTTGGGGCACAGAGTCACTTAGGAGAGGACACACTATTCATATTGAACACTTTTGAAACAATACTCTGAGCTCTGTGCGAGAGGGGGAGAGAGTTTAGAGTCGATCTTAAGGGTGGATCTCTATCTCTGTCTGTCTGTCTTCTCCTGGAGGTCGCCTTATATAAGAGATTTGGCTAATTCCCGAAGATTCCAAAGGATTTAGGAAGTAGGAGGGGCCTTTGCCTAAGGGCGTCAGAGTTGCCAAATATCGCTCTCATGAATGCTGTACTCACGCCACGCCAGACGGCTCTCTCGGGCAGCTATCTCCGCCCACCCTTTGTCCCTGAAATAAAAAAAAAAAAAGATAACATCCTATCACTAGGTCCTTCGCGACGTTTCTAAAGCACGTTGTACAAAAGTTTCCAAAGCACATGATACTGAACATTCTCTCTCAAACATGACGCAATACCTTATAGAATATAAAAGAACATTACCTAAGCCCTTGTTCATATCTCGCCCGAATCCCACAATAGTCTTAAATAGTTTATATAAGAGTTCGTAACAAACACACGTGATATAAAAAGCTAATTCTTAAAAATAACGTAAATTTACACAGACTAACTTGAATGAAGAATACAATGAAATTAATGACGAAAGTCCCACGTAGCTCACATATAAATCTTAAATCTACAGAAGAGGAGCTCATTTTACGGGCTGACTAACCTCTTTTCAATGCACAAATAAAATGTAAAAAAAAAATCCTTAATAAACTACGGTATTTACTATATATATATATATATATATATATATATATATATATATATATATATATATATATATATATATATATATACATATATATATATATATATATATATATATATATATATATATATATATATATATATATATATATGTGTGTGTGTGTGTGTGTGTGTGTGTGTGTGTTTGTGTGAAAATTTTTACAAGTAAAACGAAGATAATGTTCAATGAAAATGCTAAGACAACAGATGATGGTTGTGGACGAACCTCTAGAGATTGTTAATGAATACATGCTATGTAGTTAGGAAGGACAGTGAGCGTTACCCCAGATTATGAGACAAATGAAAAATAAGGATAAGCATGGGATGGAGAGTTTTGGGTAAACAAAATGAACCTAATTTTATCAACTTATGCATCAGGAACTTGAAGCCTTGCTAAGGCCTAAGAACCTAAGCTAATTACAACTTAAAAATCTATGGAAAGAATAATGATGAGAATAACACTTAGGGACAGAAAAAGATCAACATGGATAAGAGAAGAAACTCAAATACAGGATATTCTAACAACATGTAAGAAAAAGAGATGGACATGGACAGAACTTATAATGAAAATGGCATATAATATTTGAACATTAAGAATAACAGAATCGATTTCTAGAAATAACTAGGATCAAAAAGAAGACGATAGACTGACGAGAAAAAAAATTGCGGTGGTGCGTTGGCATAGAAATACCAAAAACCGACGCGAGTGAAAGGTTATATCTGAGGCCTTTGTCTTGCAGTAGGCTAGCTATGGCTGATAATATATATAAGTATATATATAAGTATATATATATATATATATATATATATATATAGTGTATATATATATATATATATATATATATATATATGCATATATATATGCATATATATATATATATATATATATATATATATATATATATGTATATATATATATATATATATATATATATATATATATATATATATATATATATATATATATATATGTTAGCTTCTTTACAACTTGGTATCAGCCAGATCTCTCTCTCTCTCTCTCTCTCTCTCTCTCTCTCTCTCTCTCTCTCTCTCTCTCTCTCTTATATACGTACATTATGGTCCTGTGTTACATAGGTGTTAATATATGCCAACATCAATGAAATTCCAGGAAGATATAATTTGGCGATTTCCTTATGAATGCTACAGTTATCTTGAATTCAGTTCGTCGAATTACGAGAAAATTTCGTAATTTATGGAAAGGAATGAAAAAATTGCAGGCAGGAATATGAATAAATTAAAGCATTGAATTAAAGCATGAAGTCTGCAAAAAGTTAGCCAAACTGGAAATTGTTCTCAAATTGAATTGTGGTTCGATAGAAAATAGGGTAAAAAAACTATTTGGAAGTGGAAAGTAAAATCTAAATTCATTGAATGAAATTATACTGAATACGCAATTGGATAGTCAGAGAAAAAACATCTGTGATTTGTTATCTAAAATCATTAGTGAGATCGCGACTGAAAAATATCATGATGCCAGGAATAGAAGCTGAAAGACAGAAGAGATAATTAAAAAAAGATAAAACAGCTAAATCCTGTTACGGATGCTGAGAAACATTGGAGGAAATCGTAAGTAAATGAATAATGAATTTGTGAGAGATTAGTTATTACCACCGAGAAAGTTTATTGGACTTTGTTTTCGGTTAGTCGAATTGGAATGAATTTTCTGCTCTTAAAATCTTTCGATATCTCATGGTATCGTATACAAGAACTAAAAAGCTTGGATTTTAATGGGAATATGTGCTAACGCGTCGAAAGATGTCACTTTATATGGCTTGATTGACCAATACTAATATGAAGACACGTATCAAAGATAAGGTATCTTTGTCTCGGATGACCTAATAATTTTACTTTAGGTGGTTTTCAAGTTATACGGTTCATTGTATGAAGCGAATCCCCCAACCACATTCCCTTGCAAATGCATTGCATGCAATGAAGCTCTTATTATAAGAGAGATGAATGATCTACAATATTTTAATCATATGTATTACCATGGAATAGTTAAGTATTTTGATTTCTGTTTCCATTAAGGTAACCTTTGCATCGTGAGGATTAACCTAAATCAAAATGTACCCCCTTTTTAAACCAAACACTTTGGAGTTATAAACATTGTCTACTTTAATGGAAAACCATTTAAAATAGAATGCCCTGTTCTGTCGAACGGAGTTAATCGTAGTTATCTTTTCCTTTATGGTTATTTATGACTATTTTTTTTTTCAGTTATATTTGCGAGATGTCATCAGCTTCGCCTTCATTACTTATATCCCTACACGATTTACCATCTCTTCCAACTAATTTGAATGAAGGTTATGCAATCTCCAGTGTTTTTCCTTTCGTTAATTCGTATGGTTTTATAATTTGGCCTTCTGTGACCTTGTGGGATGAGGAAGTGGTAGCCCTTCACGGTAAAACATTGCGAAAGAATACTTCGTAGGATGATAGTGCACCTCATGCAGTACATTGTAGGCAGCACTTAATGGTCTTTGCAGCGTTCATTCAACCCCTCTTCTAGTTACACTTGCTTTATATTCTACATTATCTTCATCCTCACTCTCATTCTTACATTTTGATGTTCATATCCTTTACTCAAGTTGCACTTGGGCACTAAATAGTTTCAAAGGCTCCAGCACGGATGTACATTGTCCAGATTAAAAAATCAAATTCATTCATAAATTCAATTTGCGAAAGCATATAAAAATTGTAGTGTAATAGTCTGTATCTCAAGGGATTCTAAACCTTATAATAAGCTAACTTTGAAGCTCATGGCGACTGTCACTGAGTTACAAACTGCATTCTGCGTATTGATTGACATATTTCACTGGCTCGAAAGAACCAACCTTACTATCAATACGAGGAAATGGTAAGATTTTTCGAGGTCCACAGATATACATAATAAGTCACCAATGGATACTGCCTGGTTCCCATGGTTCCTATGGGAGGAATCTATGGTCTTTATGGCACTGTGCGCCACAACGACTTGCTTCTTGCCGCTGACAATCATAAGACCCCTTTAAGAAATTTGAATGTTAAATCAGAGATACGTTCCGTCGAAAAGATTGAAATGCTATATGGAATAACCTTTGTAACCAAATAATTTGGTTTATAAAGGCGTTGGGTTTGTGAGGAAGCCAATCCTTTGTTAGGATCTCGTTTGAGATGGCATATTTCATGGGATTGCTGGTGTTCGTTTGGAGTCTGTCCAAAAAGTGTCTCTTTTAGAATTAGCCACCACACATGGATTCCACGGATTCCTCTCGACCCTGCAATCACTGTGGGTGCTTTGATGCAGCAGGGTTATTTTCAGTGGCATTTACGAAGAATTCAAGTTATCGTTTAACATAATATTCTGCATACATGTGAGAGAGAGAGAGAGAGAGAGAGAGAGAGAGAGAGAGAGAGAGAGAGAGAGAGAGAGAGAGAGAGAGAGAGAGAGAATTGACTCCTTTCCTCATTTCTAGCCAAGTACATTTAATTGATGAAATATTGATAATATGAGTTTACCAAATATTGACTTAGTTATTTATTAACTGTAAACAGGCTCTGATTAGATTTAGTTGAGGATGTAACATGAAAAATACTGATTTTAGGGAAGATATTTTTATTGATTTCTTTTTATTTAATATGCCGATTTTTTAGTCAACAACTTCTATGTTTTCGATCTCTACCATATTTAATATCTAAACTTCAAATGTTCATAGTGTAAATCAAATTGGTTTTATTGAAACCTGGTAGAAGTATCAGGGGGCTATATGTTTGAACCACTCAGGGTTTGTTTACTAAGAGGAATCTCTCCTCATACATTTGTGTAATTCGACAAGTGTTAATTTTGCAAACCTGGAAAAGCTAACCATCACTATTTCTCGTACAATTTAATAACATGGCCCTTCAAAGAAGATTTTATTATTGCACTATACCTTTTGCAATGGGAATATACTCTGGTGAAAATTCCCCCATTTTTGTCCATTTGTCATGTCCTACCCTTCTTATACTTAAGAGAAATTTGACTTTGTAATTTGTAAAGAAGTTTAAGATATCTATGTTTCTTTTACGATTGTGTTTTGGAACTTTCCTTCTTAATCATGATTTCATTCATTTGTCAGTTTCAAAGATCTCTTGTATTCCCTTGAAGGTTCTATGTCTGGTAGTTTCAAACATGGAAAAATAGCCCAGTGAGGAAATGAAACAAGGACTACAAGAGAAGAATAAATAATCAAAATATTATATCTCGAGAACAGTAACAACATTAAACTAGATCCTTCACGTATAAAAAAAAAAAAACAAGAGGAGAAATAAGAGAGAATTCGGCATGCCCGAGTGTACCCCTAAGTAAGAAACCTCAAATTCAAAACAGTGGAGGGGCATAATACAGAGGCTATGGAACTACCCATGATCAGTTTCCTTCTCCTAGAAGAGCTGCTTACCATAGCTAAGGAGTCTCTTCTACCCTTACCAAGAAGAAAGTAGCCACTGAACAATTACATTGCAATAGTTAACCCTTTGAGTGAAGAAGTATTGTTTGGTAGTCTCAAGTATTGTCAAGTGCATGAGGACATAGGAAAATGTAACTTAGAATAGGCCAGTCTATTCGGTGTGTGTGCAGGCAAAGACAAAATGAGCCCTAACCAGAGAGAGGGATCAATGTAGTACTATCTGGCCACTCAGTAGGCCCAATAACTCTCTAGTGATAGTATCTCAACGGGTGGCTGGTATCCTGGGCAACCTACTACCCGGAATAGCAATGTAACTCCATAATTTAGATATCCTTCGTTTTACTGACATGATACACAAAGATACAAAACATTTAGCTGGTAATGTAAACATCGTTGTATTTACACGACAAGCTGCCTTCAGTATCTGCCTACGTATCGTTTCCGTTATTAGTTTTATTAAGAGTGTATAAAGTTGATCAAGAGGTTTGGATTCTAGAATACTCCAGATTTATACAGGCGTCATGTAAAACCGAGTAGAAATGAGAGATTACGTAGAATAGTGGGTGATGGAAAGTAGGGATGTCGAAAAGGGTGTGGTTTGGAGGTAAGGGCTCTAGACGCGCCCATCCCAGTGTTTCAAGCTGCTCTATCTGAACGAGAGATGGAGAGGAACGCCCGTCACCTGCAGAACA
>NC_090739.1:48175641-48178141 GCF_036898095.1 Palaemon carinicauda
ATTTCATTAATAATTCTATGAGCAATTCTTCCACCATAACCACGTCCTGAATTCAGAGCTTTGTCAGCCACATCTGCTTTCTTGTCTAAATACTCTCTCCATTCATTCCTGGCTTTTCTTTTGACTTCACTATCAACACTGGAGTACTTATAATACTCTACTCTATAATTTTCTTCACTTCCTCGAAAAGTTTCAGCAATCAATTCATGTCTTTGTCTCCTTTTTATAGTATCACAAGTATCATTTGATATCCATGGCATTTTCCTTGTAATTTCATCTCCCAAAACTTCACTACCAACTAACTGATATTTGTTCTAATATCACACCATTCTTCATCAATTGTCTGCTCTTCATCTCTTAGTTTCTAAACTCTTGGGCTTATAGCATCTATCTTTTCCAACTAGGGTTGTAGCTTAGCTAGTTATAATAATAATAATAATAATAATAATAATAATAATAATAATAATAATAATAATAATAATAATAATAATAATAATTGCAAATGTTTCTCTGTGCTCACCTTCTAGAAGCTTAGTTGTATCAAATCTAGGTTTTCTGTTTACATTTCTGTTGGGTGATTTCAGTTTCAATTTCAGTGTTGCAATGAAGAGCTGGTGATCACTACCAATATCTGCACCTTTATAGCATCTTGCATTATATATATATATATATATATATATATATATATATATATATATATATATATAAAGTTACAGCCTCAAATTTATTAGAATAGTGGACAAAAGCCGTGCCCAGTAAGTATGTAAGAGTTATTAGCAGTATAAGGAGGTGACGAATTGGCTGTGCAGACAAATAGGTGTAATTTTTCTATCACCGCCATTATTTTTTTTTTTCTTTAGTACATACATACATACATATACCATGGCACTTCCCCCAATTTTGGGGGGTAGCCGACATCAACAAAGAAACAAAAACAAAAAGGGGACCTCTACTCTCTACGTTCCTCCCAGCCTAACAAGGGACTCAACCGAGTTCAGCTGGTACTGCTAGGGTGTCACAGCCCACCCTCCCACATTATCCACCATAGATGAAGCTTCATAATGCTGAATTCCCTACTGCTGCTACCTCCGCGGTCATCTAAGGCATCAGAGGCAGCAGCAGGGCCTACCGGAACTGCGTCACAATCGCTCGCCATTTATTCCTATTTTAAATAAATATGACAACGTGTTATAAATAAACTTAATTATAACATGAAATTGTGGACAACCAAAACTTATTCCGATGATGGATTTTATGTCGAGTGATTTTCGATTCAGTTTATCCCTTATATTTATTTTTATAGATATTATTATTTCCTATGCTACAGGTTGAGGTCGTATCTCTCCAGTAAGTTGACTACCCTGTGACCTTGAAATCAAAGTATTCCAGGAGTCCCTTATGGACTTGCTACTGCCCAAGCATTACATTGTAATTGTAGCAGTACAGTATTGAATACGCGAGTCACAAGCAGGTTATATCCACATGCAAATGTATGAACAATTTAACACCTATCTTCATTTAGTTAAAGATTAAACAATGGATTGAAAGGAACAAACGAATCTAAGGAAGTAAAGATTTAACGTAAGTAAATGTATCTCTTTGCATTAATCTTGAATAATCATAATGGTTTTTTTTTCTACAGAAGGAATATGTCATTTATAATTTAACAAGAAACGGCAATCCTGTTTTATCAAAAATATCCTTGAAATAAAATGAGGATCTGGATAATTTACCTCTCCGGAATTGAAAGTTTTCTAAAGCCTTCAGTTCCTATTTCAGTCAGTTTGCGTTTGCCTTTTCAGGGTCTTTTTTTTTTTTTTTTTTTTTTTTTTTGAGGCTATTTCTCATTGCGTGCTTATTTCAAAGCAATTCCTTATCACCATCGTCATCTACTTTTCAATATAGTTAAGGTTAATTGTGAATTTTAAGTCTTATTTTACGTATTTATTTTAGCTTTTACTGCATGTCAGTTCCTTTAGTTTTTTAATTTCACGCCAAGTGCAAGTTAGAATATTGCAAATATATTAGAACATACTGTTTTGTTTACCAATTTGAATGTGGGAAGTGATTAGTTATTATGAGTAAAGTGCTTGGATATTCCCTTGTACAGTGCCTAAATAGAGGATAACCTAATTCAATAGATAGCATGAAGCCTATATAGTGTGAATTAATTTGACAATATTTACTTTTTTAAAATTAATATCTTAGTCTTTCTTAAGAACCTGATGCTGATGTCAATGGTTGCGGCCCCCCCCCAACTCTCTCTCTCTCTCTCTCTCTCTCTCTCTCTCTCTCTCTCTCTCTCTCTCTCCCCTCTCGCCAGTATAAATATATATAAATATAAATATATATATATATATATATATATATATATATATGAATATATATATATGTATATATAGATATATATATATATATATATATATATATCGTAATAAGCCATATATTTTAATACATTAATGTCTGGATTCTCTTACGACGTCTGAATCAGAGTCCTAAG
>NC_090739.1:48183141-48190641 GCF_036898095.1 Palaemon carinicauda
TATTATTATCACACAGGTTATATTCAGCAAAAAATGTATAGGAATTTGGAAGCACAGATAATGCAACAAAGATTCGCTCCAAGCGATCACTGTCCGGCCGTTTTAGGCAAGTTTCCTCTTGTTTTTTTTATTTCTCTTATAATTTGCAGATGAACAAGAGAGCCTCGCGTATCCCATCATTTACTATTTATTCCCTTTTCACTGTAGATTTACTTATTCCACTTTACGTAATCCCATCTCGCGTCCCTTGCGGGATAATTAGGGATGGGCAGGATTTTACTATACATAAACGCTCTCGAAGGGCAATGTTATGGAAAGGGATAATTAAGGAAAATTGGGTTACATTGATTTTTAATGCCATATGCCAGAAAGTTGCTAATATCATTTGAAGCAGGGTTCTTTCTCATTGTATAATTCACTTTTAATGATGTTTAAAAATCGACCGGAGAAGAGAGACTTCGAGATTCAATAAGAGCTGCAGTGAACAAGTTTTTCTACAGCCAGGTGCTTAGCTTCGCAAACGTTCTAACACTATGAAAATAAAATATGTTGATAAATAAATGAACAATAGAATAAAACAGATATCACTTTCCTTAATTAGGCCATTCGATATACAGTATATTGCTACTTGTAATTTTTATCTCATTTAAAAAATATTTCCCTAACGGACCCAGTATCTTTTCAGCTCTTTGAGAGAGAGAGAGAGAGAGAGAGAGAGAGAGAGAGAGAGAGAGAGAGAGAGGGAGAGAGAGGGAGCAGTACTGGCTGCACTGGCCGTTCTGTACGCACACTATAGTGAATAGTTGCCCAACCTCTGTCACTTGAGGAGCCCGTGAGTCAATTTATCTCATCCCGAGGATCCCCAATCTATATATATATATATATATATATATATATATATATATATATATATATATATATATATATATGAGGCTTCGTAGACGGTAATCTATTAGTTCAACAACAATGGATTCTCCTACTGCTGGACTTTTCATGACCAAGCTAAAGGTGGGATACAACTAAGGCAACACTGGGAACATGTAGCATCCGATTTGCCTGGGTTTCAACTATTATGTTGAATGATGCTTTCAACCAGGAGCTAGTTAAATTTCTCGCTTGAACCCCATAAAGGTTAAAGGTGCCTGGTTTTAGTTCGTTTCATAAGAATAGATGCTCACCAGAAGGTCAGCCGGGCAAGCCCAACCCCCCACTGTGATGCTTAACCACAGGAGTGGTTTCCCTAGTAAAGAGTGTAAACTCACGGCTGGGATCAATCTTCTGCCATGCGAATGCTAGGCGAACACGTTACCACTGTACTAGCTAGGGGTCTACTTCAACATGGTTATTCTTGTTCTCTGTCGAACGTATTTTCCATAGAAAAGCAAGTTTCCTGCATTTTCCTATAATTGTACGGTGTTTTCTTTAGGCCAATATTGTTAATCTTGTTGCTTTCAACATCGAAGCCTTCTGGCGACTGATGGGAATATGCCATATGAACTATGATGAGCTTAACTGGACTGTTGATCCTCATATTCTTTCAGGTATTCCATTTCCAGCAGGAATGTGCTGATGTTACTCATGCATTGAAAAATAGAGAGACTTGGGCATGCTGCGTATCATTTTACTCCTTACTAAGATAGTGAAAACATATAATTCATATTAAGATCCGTTTAAACTTCCAGTTTTAACCATGATAAAGTACCAGTATTTATCCTGTAGCATAAAAGTGCATAATATGTAGTATGAAATTCAACAAATATGTGATCATGATTTCATAGAGTATTTGGGCATTTTTCCCGGGAAAGATAAAACTTGTCACGAATTCCGGATGCTGAACACAAAAAACCCTAATTGGAAGTTCATGAGAAAACGTTGATGTTTGGAATGACATTGTGACCAAAATCTTTTTCAAAGAAGGCCACAACCATAGGAGAGGTCAATTCTAAATTCTTTGAATATGATGCTGTTCATAAATATCTTGTAAAGCTATTTACTGATCGATTAAATTTAAAGAATCGTTTTTGATATGCGGCAATCCATATGGATGAATCGTAAGTGGATGAGTAACCTGGCTGCCTCGATATTAACTGCAGAGTTGACATTTGACAGCATCAGTTAAGCTTGTGGAACTTGTTATGAACTGCAAAGGAAAATGCTTCTAATGGTGCATTAGATCCTCGGAAGGTTACTAATTGTTCCCACCCATTAGTCAAAAAAAAAAAAAAAAAAAAAAAAAAAAAAAAAAAAAAAAAAAAAAAAAAAAAAAGCTTTAGAGTGGCTCTTCCATAATTGTTGTCGGCAGGAAACTGGATTTCTAGTGAGTTGTCCCCCATGTTGGAATTTTTGGTAATGAGGCAAAGTTGAAGAAGAAAAGATAAACGATCAACTTTTTCTAAAGAAATGATAAGAGAGATAGTTGTTTCCCGTCCAAGGGCATCTCCCCTATATAACAAAGAGCAAGTGTCTGGGTATATATATATATATATATATATATATATATATATATATATATATATATATATATATATATATATATGTGTGTGTGTGTGTGTGTGTATGTGTGTGTGTGTATGGTCAGGCTCGGTGGCATTGACAGACGTATAACTACTCAGACTCTCCCCGTCCCTCGATAGGGGAAGAGATGTAGTCATACCCTGGTGAGATGGGTTGTAGTTAGAAAAGGGGAAGCGGTAGGAAGTGTTGAATCTGTGTGTGGGCATATCTACCTAAACCTTTAGCCGTCATGTTTCACTGGTGGCGGACGTTAGTTACAGATAATGCTCCAGGTGTTTAAGTTTTAATTCCGTCCGAAGTTTTAACAAAATTTTGCCCATAGGAAGGAGGGCATTCCCTCTTCAACCACAAACGTATCTTAGATGACAGCCGTGACCCTGATTGTGCTTAATGGTAAAATTTACTGATGGTTGGGCTCATTCTTATCTGCTGTTCAAAATTTAAACTAAAATGCACAGCTTTATGAAAATGAGTATCTTTGTAGGGTTGGGGAGACGTCAAGCTGGTTGTTGGGCTCGCTAATTTTATTGCCTGAAAATATATTATTTTACCCAGACAAACCATTTGAATAATAATAGCGCGTCTTGAAACCTATAGCCTTTGCTGTTAACATAGTTGCTGCTTTGTACCTTATCTGTTGCCGTATGATTAACATGGTAATCTAGATTTTTAATTTTTTATATAGAATATTATGGTTATTACTTAAATTAGCCAAGTTAGATTTATGACGGACATCAGAAGTGTTAAGTAAAAAGCATTGCTGCACTAGGTATGATTCTCTTTTATTCAATATCCAACATAATTATCAGAAATTTTCTTTGCCTACTCAGTAGTGCTTTAGGTCATTATAGTTGCATTCCCTGTTAATGTATCAAAATATTTAAACCAGATGGGTGTTCATTAGAGGACTATTAAAGAAGTTGGTAAGGTTAGTGAGAATGATGTTCGAGGCAACACGGACCACCGTACAGACAAAAGATTTCCTCTGAGTCTATTCCTGTTCCTCGTCATTATAGACACTTTGTCATCAGAAAGAAGAAACAACGGAGAACCGCAGGAATTGACGTTTGCTGTTGATTCAGTCATAGTAGACACTCAGGAAGAATGGCAAGAACAATTTTAGCAAGAAAAGGATCCCTAGAAAGGAAAGATTGAAGATATACACTGGGACAATCGAGCTAATGGTCATTAGTAGAGAAGGACATTATGAAGTAAACATTCAAGTGAAAGATGGTATTGTACTAAATCAGAATAATGAATTTAACTAATTGGGATTAATAATATCAGAGAAGGAAGGTACTGAGAAAGCAGTGAGAGAGAGAGTTAAATATGCAAACTTGGTTGATTTGCTGTAAGCGATCAGACAACAATCTCCCACTATCATCATTCTGCGCCGGCTAGCGTGGTGATGAAAACTAGCCAAACCCCAGACATGAATTGATGTCTGAAGCCTTTGTCTTGCAGTGAACTAAAGACGGCTGCATTTGTTGTTGTTGTTGTTGTTGTTATATATATATATATATATATATATATATATATATATATATATATATATATATATGGACACAATGCATTTGTGTTGTAGATTGTTGATGCAAAATGTTCACATTTCCATAAAACTCTGGAAACCGTATCTAAAAGCGGAATATGGTAGTGGAAACACTTCATCAGACATCTAAATTTGTAATGAGCTGTCCATGTGCATTTAGAAAATGAGACGACGAATCCTTGTAACCCTTCGCCATTTTAATCTTTTAATGATCCGATCTGAAGAGTGGATATAAGCCCTTCCAAAAGTAAACTATCAGAAATTAAACATTTTAAATTGACTTGAAATAGCTATTGAGCTATTAACGGTCGTCTTAGCTTGAATCTTTTTTCTCTTAAGTCTGCTCTGTAGCTTATGCCAATGATGCATTTTGTGAGCCCATTTGTCTTCTCGGAGATTAATAATTAATCTCCATCATTACTTTCGGTGTTTAATTTTTCTTAATATTTTTAACTTAATATTTTCGGTGTTTAACTTGTTAGTGTCAAGCAGTGGGCTTAAATCTTATTATTATTATGGGAACGAAACTGGGAATAATAACATATGAAATTAGATATATATTATTATGTTATTTTGGGTTCGTAGTATTATTTTGTACCTTCTATTAGCTATATGTAATTATTCACCTTTCTGGGCCATGATGGCTAATCTGCCAGGGTTAGGGTAATGAGATTCGATAGTATAATTTTCAAGATACCAATTTGCATTGTGTAGGTGTCATTACTACCGATTCATTTCCATTTTGGTAAGCTCAAATTGAATAGGAATACATATCAGAAGTACTGCTGTTCTGGCCTCCGGTATAACCCAGAAGATAAAAAATCTCAAGTTTCTTTCTCTAAGCTGAGTAATTTCTCGTACGAAGTGTCACAAATAAATCAGTAATCGAGTCATTGTAACAAACACCATTTCTTCAAAACACTCCGTTTTCCTTCTTATCGAAGGGCTTCGGCTATCCTTTTTTTTTCTTTTTCTTTTTGCGCTTGAGGGTTTTCTGGTCTATTATTCATTTTTATTATTCGGTTTTTATGACTTGTTCGCCGGCTTGTTTACCAACTTGATCCTGGCTTTTCAAAGAATCACTTGTAGTGCTCTGTCGTTAAAACAGGTTCCAACTATTATCAATGGAAATCCCCCCCCCCCTCTTTCTGTTGAAGGTCAAATGAAAAACTGTGTAGGAGTAAAAGATATGAAATTGTAGGATTGACTACTGAGGCCCCTCTCTCTCCGTTTCATCTTATGAGATTGAAACTATCTTTTCCGTAAGGGAATTTGTTTAGGTGGTTATCTGTAAGAGACTAACTTCATTGACATTTGTTATTGGCACAATACCTTGTGTCACTCACCCACTATCTTCCGATGAAAATCTGGGCATTATGAAAACGACTTTATCGAAAAAGATATTTTTTCATTTTTTTTATTTTTTTCTTAAGATTTCAATTGTTGTTTTTTATAATTGTACATTTGGTTATTCAAACACTTAATATTATCGTGAATTAAATTGAATGATGAATAAAGAATAGTTTACTGAAATAATTTGCATTTTAATGCCAAACAATTCAAAATAACAGTCCTTCTTCATTCGTCTTAGGAGACCTGCCTCTCTCTCTCTCTCTCTCTCTCTCTCTCTCTCTCTCTCTCTCTCTCTCTCTCTCTCTCTCTCTCTCTCTCTCTCTCTCTATCGTTGAGTTCTTATAAACTGAGGATTATTTGAAATGAATCTGTAAAATTAGAATGGAATTTCAACCCTGGAAACAAACACCATCCATAATTTGATTTATTATGGACGTTAATATTTTTATTATATAACTCAATATTGTTATTCAGTCTTATCATCATTTAACTTTTTGTATGAACCCACATGTAACCTACTTCCCAAAGGGTCGGAAGTACTGTAATTCTTTGGCTTTATGAGCTCTTACCGAAATATATCTTACTTTACGATGTGCATTTGAATCCATTATTAATATTATTAAGACTAGCCAAGCTACAACCCCCGTTGAAAAAGCAGGATGGATCAAGTCTAAGGGTTCCAATAGGGAAAGTAGTCTGGTGCTGAAAGTAAATAGTGAAATAAGTAGTAAACTATAAATGAAAAATAATGAAACATTAAAATAAAGTATATCAAAATTAGTAACAATGTTGAAATAGACCAGTCATGTATGAACTAAGAAACGAGACTTATGTTAACCTGTTCCACTGAAAAAAAAAAAAAAAAAAAAATTGCAACAATTTTGAACGTCTGAAGCGGTACTGATTCCACGCCCAGATCACAAAGATCATTCCACAATCTTGTCACAGCTTGAATAAAATGTCTAAAATAATGTATGCTATTGAGCCATGTGATGAAGGCAAGACTTTTAGCGGTAGCTGCATACCTAGTACTACGTACAGGATCGTTCAGTCCGGGAAGATCTGAACACAAAGGATGGTTAGAATTATGAAAAATCTTATGGAACATACATAAAGAATTCACTTAATGACGGTGTCAGGGATTAATATCCAAATGAGGGATACGAAATTCAATAGACTACAAGTTTTTGTTCAACCAATTAAGATGAGAGACAGCCGCTGAAGACCAGATATTAGAACCAACTTAAATCATGACAGAGTGATAGGATTAAAACATTTTCTCAGCATAGATTAATTATCAAAATCTTGAAATGCTTACCTAATGTGCCCATTTTTGTGTGAAATTTTAGGAAAAACAGACCAGCCGTATTTCTCAAAAGTAAATATGCTATCAATAATCATACCTAGAATTTTAGATGAATTGTCAATAGCTAAAGAGATATTGTTAATGCAAAGATCTTCATGTTGAGGAGCCACTGTCCTCGACCTATTTACTATCATACTTTGAGTTTAGTTAGGACTTAACTTCATCCCCCATAATTTGCACAATGGACTAATTCTAGCAAGATCTTTATAAAAAGTCAACCACCACAGGTCTACATTCAGGAGATTGAACTGATACAAAGTGAGTAACATCATGTGAATATACCAAGAGCTTATTTACCATGCCGAATCATATATCGTGTGTATATATAACTCCAAATCTTTTACGAAAGATAAACTGCAACTAGTGAACTGTGAACAGGTGATTTTTTCAGCCTACCAATTTGGACGTTTTATAATAAAAAACCATAGATAATATGGGATTTACAGAAATTTGTCGCTATCACAAGCATGTACTTAATGGGGTAACATTTTCAGTTCTCCAATATATGCAAAAAGAACCTTGCTAACTTTCGAAAACATAATAGACTTTTTAGCAGCTAAAAAATCAGCCATTTGTATAACAAAACAAAACAAATATGACATTATGTACACCTTCATAAGCATCGCTGTTCAGTAGGTGTTTTGATTTCAAAGGACAGAAAAGCTAAACTAGTTAGTTATCTTTAGGAAAGCAATACTGAAGGAGACTTGAGTTTTTC
>NC_090739.1:48195641-48220641 GCF_036898095.1 Palaemon carinicauda
TTAATTATGTAAGTTTTGTTTGTGTGGTTTGCAACATTGTAACATATACTCGAGGCAATGGCGTTTCGTTTAGCATGGCCTTTTTCTAAATGCTAATCAGATACAGAAAACTAATCTTAAATTATAAACCTGCCCAAAGATGAGAATTTTTTAAAGCAAAATAAATTACGTATGTTTTCCATTATCGGTGTCCTCTTTCACTTGACGGGAATTTTGAGAATATAGAATACATCTTGGTGCTTCATGATAAGAGAAGCCACTCTTCAAAAAATTTTCGAAGCCCAACTATGAGATTATGGAGTATAATCCGCCAGCCCTAATGCCATTCAAACTGCACTCTGCATTATGCCATATACCACGGATTCATGATTTGAGCTTAATATTCTTTTATTAAAGTCATATATGATAATTAAGAGAAATAGATGGTTTATACAGATTCTAAGCTTTGTATAGACACCTCATTAAATAACTAGTTACTTTGTATTTCCCCTTGATTTTAAGGTTATATGGTGGTAGGCTACACTATGAAACTGCGAACTTTGAATATATATGATATTGTAATAGAATGAAATGTTATTGGCTTTTGATATTGAGTTTAATTTTTAACATAATATATATCACTTCATTTAACGGCTCTCTCTCTCTCTCTCTCTCTCTCTCTCTCTCTCTCTCTCTCTCTCTCTCTCTCTCTCTCTCATAGATTATGTCGTATGCATAAGTAGATTCATTTTTTATAGATGGAGAGAAAGAAAATAGTGTAAACGCAATTTGGATGAGTATAATCTTTTCTCCATTGGGACTACTGATGGTAGTCTCACTGCCTCATCCATCATGATTTTTTTACGGTCGAACTTTTCCCTTTGTCGCTGAATATTTATATCCTTTTTTTTTCCTTTTTTAGATAGATTCTGTCTCCATTATTTACGAGGGAGAAATTTGTATATATCCATACACTCTTCTGTTTTTGTTATTGATATTTTATCAATATTATCTCTCTCTCTCTCTCTCTCTCTCTCTCTCTCTCTCTCTCTCTCTCTCTCTCTCTCTCTCTCTCTCTCTCTCTCTCTCTCTTTATTATTTCTTAGAATTTTGCTGTCGAAGCTAAAGGATTGTTTTTTATTTTTGCTAAATGGTAATTATCCATATTTACTATTTTATTTTTGGCAGACTACTGTAAACGGAATGAAGAATTTATTTTACTCGAATTAAAATTTGATATTTATCTCATGCGATTGTTATGTTGTGATAGAAAATAGTTATAAAGATTTGTATTTGCAAGATTCCAACATAAATAAAAGTGATTATATCGTTCTCCCATTGTAAATTCGGAAAAAAAAACTCAAACAAAGTTCCCTAACAAGTGAATCCTAACTGCGCGCTTTTTTTTTTTCTTTTTTTTTTTAATTCAGTATTAACTCCTATTACTAGAAAATTTCACCCAATGAGGTGAATAATCACTCTTCTCTCCATTTGACCAACCTACTATTTTTCGCAGTATTCCCAATGTTCAGCTATGTTAGCTTTTGTACTTTTCATTGATCCTTTCAAACTGCACATTTGACAAACAATTCATCCATCACTTTCCATATTTCTCTTCCCTCCTCCTTCAACATTCATACTTCACACGAAGGTAGAAGGTTTTGGTAATAACAGTTTTTCATCCCTAGACACCATTTTTCACTTTAAAACTATTTGCAAAGATACTTCTACCGTCTAAGATTTACATGATGATTGACTAACCTGTTCTTTCTAGCTACCATCATTTGTAAACTTCGATTATATCCCATCTTTGCGACTATATCCCCTGTTCTCGTCAGACTTCTTTCATTTTTTCATGATTATATATTGCCGGATAGACATAAAGACCCAAAACATTACTTTTTGATACTGACTTCTAGAGATTAAGAAAAGAAACGGATGCGCCATCCAGTTATTTCCCCCCCTACGGTGCAACGTCTCATCAATCTCCGTATGTCTGTTACTGTCATTTTCTATCAAAAGAATGATTAATCGCAATAGAATATTTTCTTAATAGATTTTTGGTGAAGGAGATCTCTTTAAATATCCATGATGAGAAGAAAACTGCAGGTAACTGTGTTCATATTTTTATAAATATAATTAAGACGAGTTCCATGAGGTCAGCAACTTAGTAACTTTCACTTATCTAAACGAAAATATATATTTTTTAACTGTTATTGTAACACAAAGTTAAAGGTATTTCAAAGGAATTTAGTTGCTGCAATAACCTGGGTTTCGTTTTCCAAGTACAGCACATCACATTCCAATTGTTTTTACTAAAGGTTTTCCTATTCGCAATAATTGTATCCCTCCCTTTTCATTCAGAGAATATGTTCGATAGAGATCTCTAATTCTTATCTCACGTGATTAAAAAGTAGCAAGCCTCAATTAATTAAGGAAATGTTCATTCATCATTAACAATACTTATTAGTACACTGTCACTTATCTCTCAATGGCATCTCAAATGAGCAGTAATCTAATTCATAAACTAATAAAGTATCACGCATAAGTCAATCAATTGGCCTTTTGAGTGTCATGGAATCATTGACACAATTTTGGTCGACTAAATATAAATCGCTTTCTACTAGTCTTTCCCATCAGGGACGAAATGTGATGATGATAATGATATACCGACATTATTGATGCAGGAATTATTATCAATTTTTATCATCATCCCCTAAATGATCCACAACCAAGTTAAACACTAAAAGACTAGTTTTCCTTGAATGAAAAAGTATGACCGTGTAATCAGCTAGACAGAAAAACGCTGTATTTAAATGTTATATGAGACAGGTATTTTCAACAATCGCATATGAACTTTTATGCTATCTTACAATGTCCAGACTTAGTTGGACCACTTTTTTTATCAACAAAAAACAAATAGTACATATCTATGGGAATAACCTATTTTTTTTATTTGAAGTAACAACTTTTTTAATTTGAAGTAACTTTGTTTATTTTAACTTTAGTTCATAATGAAATGGTTTGGTGCCCACCCCCCTACCAATTGCACCCCCTCTGTGAACGATTTCTCCCGCCCAGAACTGGGCATGTGACCCAAATTTCCCAAATCTATACTTTTACCAATACTCCAAGTATCAACTTGATTTATTAAAGATTCTTGCTTGTACGTGGTTTCAATTTACCACGCTAGTGTAAGGTCATCTGACTTTTAAAAGTCAATTCGGGGATTTATGTTAAGAAGATAACTGGAAAAAGATAGGCAAATGCATCGTTAGTGATGGAAGAACTCTGCTTGGTTGATTCTATGGCA
The DNA here is from genome assembly GCF_036898095.1 of Palaemon carinicauda. Lineage (NCBI taxonomy): Eukaryota > Metazoa > Arthropoda > Malacostraca > Decapoda > Palaemonidae > Palaemon > Palaemon carinicauda. The sequence continues at coordinate 48,198,934 of NC_090739.1, forward strand.
GTTAGCCTCATGATTTTACTCTCCGGTGTCATGAGATTGAGATCATTATTCAGTTTATATTTGAAAGATATTTTCTCAAGTAAATGCTTACTAAATTTTTATTATCTAAAAATATGGTATTGTTTGTTATCAAAATAATGTAATAATTTTTTTCATTTCCTAGTATTTTGAATATAAAAACAAGAGAAATATCTGCTGGAAACAAATGCCTGTGAAATTCCTTCAGCTTTCTATGAATTAGGGAATTTTAAAAATATTTTTTACTCTTATGAAATATGAAGCGAACTGAGTTTTTGTTCTATTGTGACATACCTTGAATTGCGCTATAAAAAAGGGAATATAATTGCTGGTGAATTTTCCTTGTCATATCTATGAAGATATTTATTTTAATTTTTAGAACTTCATTAAAATTCACTAGAGATAATAACTTAAGAATTTGCTGTTTTTTTTAGTCCACTTTTGGAACAGTCTATAAGACTTACAAGCAATGTCATTTCTTTGTAAGAGAGTAGTATTTTTCATTTTACACAAATACTAATAAACAAACCTAAAGATTTTGATTGTTCTTACATTGCAGTTGCTCATGTTTAACATTCCCAGAATTATATTTTTCAGAAATAACTTTTCTCAACTCTTAAAGATTATTAAATGTATGAGATTTTTTCATTGCTAGGCAGGAAAAATTTGTCTGAAACTACATTATAAATAAAAATAATAAATATAATATTGATAGAAAGATGAGATAGACTAATTTATTTCACAAAATAAGCGTTACTGTATAATCTATCAAAGAATGAAAATAATTATGTTCATAGTTATTTCTCCATGTACTGAAATGCATGTACTGCTCAAGGATGTGGCTAAGGAATTTGGACACACACACACACACACACACTCACACACACACACACACACACATATATATATATATATATATATATATATATATATATATATATATATATATATATATATATATATATGTGTGTGTGTGTGTGTGTGTGTGTGTGTGTGTGTGTGTGTGTGTGTGTGTGCGCGCGCGTTTATGTGTGTATGTATGTATGTGTATGTGTGTGACTAGAACAGGCCACCTGTAGAAATTGAATTTTGCAACATGCAACGTCAGGAACCTGTCTAGGGAGGAAGATCTTGCTGTGTTACCAGAAGAACTAAAATAAATAGTTTGGGTTGTAATAGGATTGGGTGAAATTAGAAGAACTGCAGAACATTGACATGCATATCCCTTTCGGTGTGTCAGAATGCAGAACGAAAGACAAAACTTCATTCAATGATGTCTGTAGATTCGCTTATTTGGAGAAACAGTAGGCTTACCAACTTTGGGCTGGTAACGCATCAGATTTATCTTTGGATAACTATATCCAGTTAAGCGCCGATGCACAGAATGTTTATGCTTTAACTAAAAATTAATACAATTTAGCCATCAAAGAAACCGTTTATGGTGCAACTCAGGATCATAAGTGGTGGGATACCCTGAAATTTGCACTTTTTGGTATAAAAGAGCCCCTCTTTACTGAACCAACCAATAACTTTCCACATGACCTACATTCCTATTAAAGACATTCTAAAAAATGTAGTCTTTTGTATTATTCTGATTGTGCCCCGTATTATCCTGTATGTACCTTAAAGCAATAAGAATATGCAGACCTGAGTAGAAGGCGAGTTTACCAAAATGTAAGAAATTACCACTAATCTCTGCTATCGCTATTTTTTTTCTTTTTTTTTAGAAAACTATATAGATATATAAGAAAACGTTTTATAGTGTTCAGTTAAAGAAAAAAGTACGCATAAAATACATTTTAACTTTTACCATTTCATGAATGTATTTTAGATGTCATACCCCTTTGGGAAAAAAAAGCAACAACTAGATATTAAGGTATTGTAAATATAGTTGTACATTGAAAAGCATGTTGATTAAGAATAGCTTTGGCAATGACAATGACAGTAGAATAATGTAATATACAGTTCTTTATAAATTCTCCCCACACACTTATAAATCTTTGCTACACACTTGAACACTTTTTTAAACTAAAACTTACTTTTACTATAGACACATATCTGTGTATTAAAGAAAATTTTAAATTCGGGTGTCTATACAGCTTTCTCCTGGGCTCAGATTTTGTCGCAGAATTGGTTGATTAGAGACAAGGACATTAATCCATATGAATAAATTTAACTAAAGAAATATTGTTAAATAATTTTTAATTACCTTTATCTAAGGGCACAATAGAATCTAAGCCATGATATGCTTTCCAGTAATCTTGTGTTATCCTCTTTTTTTAAAATTGGTCTTATCTGAAATCATTAGGAAACTGACTGTTTATAGATCCCGTTCCCTCTATAAATGCGATATTCTTGTTTGTTTATTCTTATTGCAAATGCTTTGATGTCAAAAATAAGATAAAAATATTAAGTTCAATCAAACCTTTTCAATTCTATTTTGTAGCTATAATACACACACATGTCCACATTTACATATACCCTTACATTTGTACATGTTTATACGTATGTACATATGTATATATATATATATATATATATATATATATATATATATATATATATATATATATACACACACATATACACACACACACACACACACACACACACATATATATATATATATATATATATATATATATATATATCAAATCAGTTATCATCATCATTAGGCATTACTACTCCACTGCAGAACAAATGCCCTTCCACTTGCGTCTGTTTATGGTCTTTCGATGCCAGTCCACACCTGCAAACTTTCTTAGGTCGTCATTCCATCGTCTTCTCTTCCTTACCCTGCTTAGTTTACAATCTCTTGGGACCCAATATGTTATTCTTAATGTCAATCTATTGTCTGTCATTCCCATTATAAGTCCTGTCCATGTACATTTCTTTTTCTTATATGTTAGAATATCCTCTACTTTACTTTGCTCTCATGTCCATGTTGCTCTTTTTTTGTATTATTCCCATCATTATTCATCCCGTAGCTTTTTGAGTTGTAACTAGCTTATGTTTTAATGCTTTAGTAAGGCTCCAAGTTTCTGATGCATAAGTTAATAGTGGTAGGACCATGTCATTTAAAGAAAGTGGCATTTTACATTTCATAATCTCATTTTATTTACCAAAAACTCTCCATCCCATGCTTATTCTTCTTTTAACTCTGGTTTCATGTCCTGGAGAAACACTGACTGTCTGTCCTAAGAACGTATATTCATTAAGAGTCTCCAGAGGCTTGTTCATAAACCTTATTTGTTGTCTCTGCATTTTCATTGAACATTATCTCAGTTTTACTCATATTCATTTTGTCCTACATTTCTGATTTTCTTATTCCTGGGTTTTATCATATTTTGCAATTCCAACCATGATTCTCTAAATAGAACTATGTCATCAGGAAATTTTAAGTTGTTAATATTAATATTAATTCTTACATTTTTCCAATATAAATTTTCAAAAACTTCTAGACATGTCAATAATTTAGGAGAGATGGGGTCTCCCTGTTTGATTTCTTTCTCGATGGGAATTTTCTCACTATCTTTATGTACTTTTAGTATTGCTGTACTTACTGTATGCATATCTCAAAGTGTACTAACAAAAGATAACCAATTCTTTATCTTTGACAAGCTTTCATTACTGCTGAGATTTTTTACAGAATCAAAGGCTTTTTCGTAATCTATAAATGTCATATATAGTGGGTTGTCATACTCTGTTGATTTTTCCTTGAGCTGGTTAATTACAATAGATATGATCAGGTGTTGAATACCCAGTTCTAAAGCCTGCCTACTCTCTTGGTTGATTAAAGTCTAGCTGGCTTTCTATTCGGCCTAATATAATCCTTGTAAATATTTTATATATCACGGAGAGTAAATGTTTTTATGTCGTTTGTGTCTCCCTTTTTGTGATTTAGTATAATGATAAAGATTTTCCAAGCTGTAGGTATAGAGTATTCTTGCAGACATTCGATGTAGAGTTCAGTAAGTTTTACTACAATGAAATCTCCTCCATCTAGCACTACTGTAAATCAATTGTCAGGCCATCTTCTCCTGCTACTTTGCCTCTTTTCATGCCTTTTAAGGCTTTCTTTACTTCTACTACTGTTACGTTTGGTACCGGTTCAGGTGTTTCATTATTTCTATTGGTGAAGTTATTTCTTGTATCACTATTGTATAGCATTCAATAGCAATCCTATGCAATTTTTATCACTTCATCTCTATTGCTGATAAAAATTTTATTTTCACCCTTTAAAGCAAACATCTGTTGGTGTCCTGTTCCAAGTCTTCTTTTCATCAATTTGATGCTTCTTCCTTTCTTTAGTGTTTCCCCAATTTTTGTTTGATGTTGTTTACGAATATTTTGGGTTTTTAGTTTGATTGTTATTTTGGATAGCTCTGCTAATTCTATTTCATCTCCTTTTCTTTATTTTACCGTCATTTCCCATCTTTTCTTTGTAAGTTTTTTGGTCTTTTCTGATAGTTTTCCTTGATCTTGTTTAGAAACTTTTTCTGCTATCTCTTGTGCTGATTCCATTATAAATTGTGTTAAATTACTGTTCATTAATAACTTGCTTCCAATTCATCATGTAGCTAGGAATACCTATTTTGTATTGCTAAACTTGCTCTTATTACAGGATTGTTTATTGTCTTTCTTAAAAAAAAAATTCTCTCTTTCCTTAGATCTAAAATAATGGCTTCTCACCATCCTTATAAAAGGTGTTCATGGTTTATACAAGCATGTCTCCTCTGCCAATGCTTGTACGTACTTCAAATTTACCTACTGTTGATTTTCCTCTCTGCTTTTGACATATTTTCGCATCAAAATAACCCAAAACAAAAATGTAAATTGAGTCTTATATTTTTTCATAGATCTCCAGATCATCATAAAAAAAAAAATTCTTCCTCTGTATGGGAAGTTGTTGGTCCATACGTTTGAATGATCTTCAGTTTATATTTCTTATTTAGTTTAATCGTTCACCCAGTAATTATATCACTATGTATCTGCAAGATTTTTATTAATTAGAAAACCCACTCCATTTTCTTTGTTTCTTCCTTGTCCTCTGAAGCAAAATGTATGGCCCTCTTTTATTTCTATATAAGATTTTTCAGTTCTTCTAATTTTAATCAAACCTATTATATCCCAATTTATTTCTTTCAGCTCTTTTAGTAACACAGCAAGATCTTCTTCTATAGACACGGTTCTAAAGTTGTATTGCAAGGTTCAGTTTCCAAAGGTCGCCTGTTCTAGCCCAGAAAAATTTAGCATCCCCTGCAGTGGAATGTAGCTGTCTGCTACCTTGAGTAGTTGTTTCACTGCTTCTAGGGACTTGGAAACAAGACAGGGCTGTGATAAACATTTGTGGATTTGGCAAGCTTTCATTACCACGCTAGTCACTGCAGATTGGTGATAGTGGGAGATTCCAGTCGGATCGCTCACAGCAAACCAACCTAGTAAAGGTGGCCTTAACTACTATAGCTTTTCTTATCATAGCGATGCACAAACCCATTCACTCAGAAAGTGTGTTTGTATATATATATACAGTATATATATATATATATATATATATATATATATATATATATATATATATATATATATATATGTGTGTGTGTGTGTGTGTGTGTGTGTGTGTGTGTGAACTTTTTTTTTGTGTAAAAAGATGAAAAATTAACACAACGATGAAATGTCCTTCAGTAAGATTTAGCGATCTTCATGCTCCGGACGACCAAATTAAGTTTTTAAGATCCTCTCAATTTTCATATACTCGCATTTGCATTTAGATAACATCTTAGAATCTCAATATGTTTTCCGTATTTCCGATTACACACATGAATACTCTTGAAATGCAAAAGTAGGAAAGCTTCAAGATATAATATTTTCATGTTATTTTATTTCTTAAAAGATGACAAATTATTTGTTTTTAAATCTAGGGATTAATACTTTTATTTAGATAATTTTTTAATTAATCTTAAGGTATTTTCACATGAAAAGGTTTATTAGAAACATTTCGTGCTACTAAAGATATTCGTTGTTCAGTATTACATATACACTGACCCATCTTTCGAAGAATAACAGACAACTCCTTTTGAAGTTACAATCCTTCAAGTATGATACGTACAGTTGGACATAATAGCCCCTGGCACACCTAGCTCCGAATAAGTGCACCCTGTTACACCTTTACTTCGCGGCGAGTAACCAAACAGATAGTATAGGGAGAGATGGTAGAGGTGGTGGCCGATGCTAAACACAGGAACTCGCCGCACTTTAAGGGTGTGGCTAGGTGCACTTTTACAGAGCGAGGTTAACCAGGAATTTATGTGTCCAACTATACATTTAAGACACCCCAATGAAGCCCAGTTCATTTTCAGTACTTGCAAAGATCAGTTAAATTATATTAAAATTTAAGGTAACATGTGCTTTTTGGTATTTCAAAATTTTATATGCATTCCAAAACTCGAGAGGGATAAAACTAGTTTTCACTGACGTCAATGAATGTTTTTGTCAGTGTTAGCTAGTTTTTTGCGTTAGGGAAAACAGACCTGATGTATGAGGGCCCAATGGGAAATAGGGGTGGTCGGAAGAAAACGAGGTTAACTACCCACTTACAAAGAGTTAATGCCCTCCAGAGATAATGAAGTTAATGGCAGTTAAAAGCATTAACAGTCTTCACCTAATTATTAGAGTCTGTAGAGAGATAGAGCTTTGAGAATAAGATATTTTCTTAAGGGATTCCTTCCATTCCTAAAATTGATTATCTTTCCTTGTTTAGGATTCTTAATACTTCTGAGTGCTATGTTCGCCATATATATATATATATATATATATATATATATATATATATATATATATATATATATATATATATATATATGTATGTATGTATATATATGTATATATATATATGTATATATATATATATATATATATATATATATATATATATATATATATATGTGTGTGTGTGTGTGTGTGTGTGTGTGTATGTGAGTGTGTTTTTCTCTCATTGGAATGGAAGTTAAGCTCTGTTGATGTAGTATTTTTTTGAAATATTCTTCCCTCAGCTACGCTTCCTGTCATTCACTTTCTTTCCCATATAACTTTTTGGTTGTTCACGTCATAGTGAAGCACCTTCGCCCCTTATTGTTTTTCCTTTGGGTGCTTCGCTCCCATTGTTAAATATTTATTGCAAGACACACTAAAACAAATCGACTTTCTTATATTTGAGAAACAGCTATTTTTGTCGAACAAAAGATAAATTTAAAGGTAGCAAGGTATAAAAACTCTACTATTGTTTCTTTATCATGCTTTATCACAATGCAATGTTGAGAGAGAGAGAGAGAGAGAGAGAGAGAGAGAGAGAGAGAGAGAGAGAGAGAGAGAGAGAGAGAGAGAGAGAGAGACTTGTAGTAAGTGAAATGACGCATTTCAACCATTATAATCACAATACCATTATGAAATGGAACAAGGCATACCCATATAAAAATTATTTATAAAGCATGATCAGATTATGCGTTAACTTATCAAAGTGTTATTATTATTATTATTATTATTATTATTATTATTATTATTATTATTATTATTATTATCATTATTATTACTTGTTAAGCTACAACCCTAGCTGGAAAAGCAGAATTCTATAAGAGCATGGGCCCCAATTGGGAAAATAACCCAGAGAGGAAAGGAAACAAGGAAAAATAAAATATTTTAAGAACAGTAACGACATTAAAATAATTATTTCCTATATAAACTATAAAAACTTTAACAAAACAAGAAGAAGAGAAATTAGATAGAGTAGTGCGCCCGAGTGTACCCTCACGCAAGAGAACTCTAACCCAAGGCAGTGGAAGACCATAGTACAGAGGCTATGGCACTACCCAAGACTAGAGAACAATGGTTTGATTTTGGAGTGTCCTTCTCCTAGAAGAGATGCTTACCATAACTAAAGAGTCTTTTCTACCCTTACCAAGAGGAAAGTAGCCACTGATCAATTACAGTGCAGTAGTTAACCCCTTGGGTGAATATGAATTGTTTGGTAATCTCAGTATTGTCAGGTGTATGAGGACAGAGGAGAATTATGTAAAGAATAGGCCAGACAATTCAGTGTATGTGTAAGGAAAGGGAAAGTGAACCGTAACCAGAGTGAATGATCCAATGAAGTACTGTCAGGCCAAATCATAAGGACCCCTTAACTCTCTACCGGTAGTATCTCAGCGGGTGGCTGGTGCCCTAGCCAGCCTACTACCTACATTTCTACATTTCTCTTACAACGGGTACTGGATGAACGGTTTCGATTTCTTATTATAGCTCGTGAAAATCTTATGTGCTGTCATGCACATACATACATAGTGAGTATGTATTTGTGTTTCTGAATTTTTACTTGTACAAGTCCACAGAAGAGAAATGAGAAAGTCTGAAGGAGTTATTGTAGTGTATTACGGTATATAAAGTGATATGATTAACAAATATTATCGAAATAATTGACTCAGGTGTATTTACATGTAGTTCTTTTAAGTAGAGGATCGATGAAAATCTATGGACTTTTTAATACTAATATTCATACAAGCTTAACTTACATTTAGGTTATACTAATTGAAGAGGCTTGATGTCAAGAAAGTATTTCTTTAGTTGTAGTAAGTGAAATGACGCACACACATAAAGAAAGAGAGATGTTTATTCTTCGAACCATTAACCATACAGAAGAAACTTCTTTGTGCTTAAGATTACAGGTAAGCTAATGGTGAAGTTATTTGTTGGGACGGGTTTTCCGTAATCTATGATTGTTATTCCATCACGTACTTCATCCACTCCATGACTGCTATGGCTTAATGATCATTCATGGTGAACCGTCATCAATTTTCATTCGTGTTGAAACTTCACCGCCTCTAACCTTGAGTTGGCACCACTTCATATAATTGGTGTCATATCTGCAGTGCTTGAAATTTATGTCTTCTTGAAACGTCGTTTTGCTAAACCGTGGTTTGCTTATTCAGTCGCCTCCGTTTTCTAGTTAAAGGGAAGGGTAAGTTACGTATCCAAAGTTATCTTTTCACGCATGCATACTTTAAGTTTGCAATGAATCACTGTTATTTCTTTGCATCAAATGAGATTTCCTGCTGAAATATATCTGCCTCCTTATTCGTGGTCTTGATAAAATTGTTTTTCCTCCTCTTCTTCATACTTATGAATAATATAGGTTTTTCTCCAAGAACACCTCTTCCAATTTTCCTTGCTCACGTTCTCTTTTTATTATCGTTTGTATAATGATCTTACAGCCCTTGCAACTTTGTTTGCAAGGTATGGAAGTCTCTTACTTCATGGAACAGCAAAAATTCATGCTTTTATTGTCAGTATGTTGTTGTATAATGTAGTACTATTATTGGTTCCACTCAACATGTTTAATGGTTTTCAATTCTCTTAATGCTTCGAATTTAATTTTCAAAGGTTTGAGATCTTAATTAGTTGTTACTTTTCAGAAATTTGGAAATACTTCTGTATTGATTAATGATTAGGTAGGGGAGATTATAAGTTAATTTGTTTCAGAGGTTTACACTGCTAAAATCGTAGGTATTGGTTCCATTGATTCAAACTGAAATTTTTCAAGATACTTGGTTAGATATAGAGGAAAAAAATAGATAACTAAGTTTTCATGCAATATTAAAGATATCTAACACTTCAAGAGGAAGTATTGATGATTAACCCATTGGAATTAATCCTTACTTTCTCTTTAATACTTAACCTGAACCTCCGCTGAACTTTGGATGATGACAGATACTACGGTATATATAGTCGATTCTGATTTATAAGTACATTTATTATTTAGCGCTTGCTGTGACTCGTTTAAGGAGTGTAATAATACGATAACTGTTTAGCCCGATATTATTGTTCAATTGGGTTTAATTGTGCCATTCAGTTGTGCCGGAAATAGCTTATATTACTGCTAAGTGTTATGTTTTAGCAATAGATTGTATCAGGAAAGCATTACGTAACCAAAACATTCCAGTAAAAATGATATCGATAAATATTCAATTATTTGGATGACGGAAATATCGGCAATAGAAAATGCTTATCCTTCTTCAAATGGCAGAGCATTTTATAAATTCATCAATAGGTCATTCAAAAAAGTGAGAGGGAATGTGAAATTGAATATATCCATGAATCACTTGTAATAGATTAAAGGTGCCATATACTGACTAAAAGAAGACTTGAAATGTAACCAGTTCTGTCACACTTTTTTTTTTCTTTTTTTTCAGAGAAAAGAAAGCTATTGTAATGCGGTTGGATTCTGTTGAGAAAATTCAAATTAACTATTAAAGCTATTTTTACGGTATCGTATGCAAATCAACGAGATAAAATCCTAGCCATTTTAATAATTACTTCTTACATGTATTTTTGGGATTATGTGATATAACCACATTAATATTTGGGGGAAGAAATTCTGATAACAAACTTTTTATGTTAATTCGAGACTGACAGTCACATTTTTAGGTATGTGATAATGGGATATTTTAAATATTTATCATAAGCAAATGATATGTAAAACGTTTCTTAATATAATGTAGTTATGTTTTGATGATAAAATGAAATATCGTGGATAACTATTGAAATTTCAGAAGCTACCAAAAATATACTATATTATATAATTACCGTTTCACTTTGCCTTCTGGAAAATTTAACTTATTAATTTTCATATATCGGATGCATTTCACAGCTATTAGTGTAATCGTTTCTAAGCAGACTTCCGATTTATATTATTTTCTCCATTCGACATTCTCCCTTATCTTTATCGCCGGCCATTATTTTTTTTTAAACTTTTCACGAACGTTCTTATGCCTGAAAAAAAATCTGTAGCATACTTTGAAATTTGTCTTTCGTACCTTAAGGGCAACACCTCTCAACAAATTCTGCCGAGCTCAGCTCATCTCTTTATCTTTTCATTTTGGTACTTCCATTCTTTGGGAACTTTAAAGACCAACCTCTCTCCTTGGGTCATACAAGGACTTAGTTAAACGTCCTTTTATTTGTTAATACATTACATGTACTAGTGACCACTAAACCTAAATGTTTTCTTATCGTCCATCCTTATTTAAAATATTGATGTTATTTTCATAGTAACTTTTGATTCATTTCATCACAAAATTGAATATGGATTTAGTTGATAAAATATCTTTATATCCTTTTCCTCTTCATTCAAAGGGACCTTCATTTCTCTTTCCACCTCTCTCCTTTTCCCTATTATTCGTCCATCAACAGTTGCATTAAAGGGGAGTCTGCTCCCTGAATGAGCCATACGATGCGGCTCAGGCACCAAAAATCCCGCTACTGCTTAATGAAGGCCAATAGTAATTGAGTTGCAAGAATTGGTATTGTAGTCATCTGTGCATGGTGGTTGTTAACAAAGAGATGAGATTAATGCAAATCATTTTATTTCAACAGATAACGAGTTTATGTACAAGCAGTTCCGAGCAAGAATGTCTCAAAAATTCAAACAGACTAATGCATCTAAAGGCAAGCTTAAACAGGTTGTTATCAGTAATGGGGGAGAGTGAGATATATATATTAAAAAAAGAAGGAAATAAGGTTACAGTGTACGAGCGAGTGTGAAACAGATGCGGTGCGTGGCTCCTTCCACCCCCTAAAAAAGACATGCATGTGAAGTAGGGTGCGGTGTGCGATGAATCACAAGGAAAGGGCATATGTAAAGGAGCATTAGTGGTAGCTTGCTAGTGTAGTTGCACAGGAAAATGTGCGATGACATGTACAAATTTTTTGGTGTGTTGCTTTGCTGGGGTTTGTAAGTTTGGCGGAATGGAGTAAATTTTCCCACAACATGACATAGGAACTGGAGATTGTGGGATTAGGTTGCAGACGGAAATAAAATTTGGCAGGGACGACCAAAGGGCTGCCATGCACCATTTCAGCTGCCGAGACATCCAGGGCGTCTTTAGGAGTGGTCCTTAGTCCCAAGAGGACCCGGGGAAGCTGATTAAACCAGTTAGAGTCATTTCATTAGGACATCAAAGCTGTTTTGATGGTGCAATGAAAACATTCCACCATTCCATGGGCTGCAGGATTGTAGGCGGTTTGCTAATGATGTCCACAATTGAGAGGTGAAAGTGGTAGCCCTGTCAGAAGTAATATGCTCAGGGATACCAAATTTTGCTATCCACCCTGAGAGTAAAGCTGATGTAGATGAGGTACACATTGCAGTTTGCATGGGGATGGTTTCAGTCCAATGATTTGACTGATCAGTGACGGTAAGCAGGTAATGATGTCCTTGTGATATTGGTAGGGGACCTACTATGTTGATATGAATGTGGGCAAAGTGGTGCTAAAGTTGAGGGAGGGTACCCACTCCTGAATCCTTATATCAATGTACTTCTGAAGTTTGGCATGAAGTTCAGGTGTGGACCGATCCTTAGCATCCTTAGTAATGCTATGCCAAGTCAACTTCATCTTCAGTAGCTGTGCAGTAGATCAGTCCAATGGACGTGAAAGACCATGAATTAAATCAAGCATGTATTGTTGTATGGGAGCTAATATCCATGGTTGTGGTCTACCAGTACTAACGTCACTGAGGAGGGTGGCGTTGGAGTCAGTAAGGGCAACATCTTCCCAACGGAGGGATGTGCAGCATGTTCTACCGTTTTGGTACTCTTGATCCTTTCATTTGGCTTCTGCCAAAGCTTTATAATCCAATCCTAAGTGATTGGCGGCCAACGTGTTTCTTGACAGGGTATCGACAACGTGATTAATTTTCCCAGGGATGTGTGGAAGGGTGCCATTGTATTCAGACACTGCGGAGAGATGTCGGCATTGACAGGGGACCAAGTGTTGAACTGTCGAGTGAAGGCATGCACCAGAAGCATATGGTTCGTGCAAATGACAAAGGACGTACCTTCTAAGGTTTTCTATAGAAGAAGGACCATGGGTGGGGCAAGCTGTTGACCACATGATCGAGTACTGCACCAATAGAGACGTCACTGGAATCGGTGGAGAGATAGAGAGGGGCATGTGGCATGGGAAAAATGAGAGAAGCAGCAGTTGATAAGGCATTCTTTGCATTGCAGAAGGCTGTTTCTTGAAGGGGACCCCAATTGAGGTCTTCTGACGTGCCCTCAAGGGAGGCGTAGAGGGGGGCAAGAGTGTTGGTGATGGCTGGCAGGATTCAGTGACAATAGTTGATCATGCCCAATAATTCTTGCAGTGCTTTGGCGTTCGAGGGCGTTTAGAAGTTCTGAACGGCTGCTACCTTCTCAAGGAAGGGGTGGACTCCTTCAGGAGTGATGCGGTGCCATAAGGCCCATTTCTTGCATTAGGGTGAACATGTGTTTAGCTGCTACCAAACGATCCAGTGCCAGACGCCTGAATCTGGCAAACACTGGGGGTCCCATCGTCTTGATACGGTGATAAATACTGTGTTTGACAGAAACCGTGGGTGTTTTGCAAAGTTCTGGATGGAAGGCTTCTGGGTACGACATGATGAGGTGGGTGTAGGCATCTTTGGGTGTGCTGATGTGGAAAGCAAGGTTAGAGGGGGCAGATTGAAATTGTGTTGACGAGTAGGGGTCTGCATTGACTAGCTATTGGTGACCAACATCAACCAGGAGATGTAAATAGGAAAGGAAATCTGCACCGAGGATTGACAATGTGACATCAGCAACGAGACGACACTTGGGGCTCCCAAATGATAATGTGAGGGTCTCATACTGATGGGTGGGGATTGCAGATCCATTAGAAGCTATCAGGCAGGCGTCTGCTGACCTAGACTGGCTACGCCATGTCTTGGAGAGTGGCTATGGTAAAAGAGAATGACAGGCACATCGTATCCTGGAGAGTGGCCCTGGTGAAGAGAACGGCAAACACCAGTATCTACAAAAAAATCCGTACCTACATCACATTAAAAGAAAAGATTAGTGATAGGGGAGGCAACTGCCACAAGCTATGGCCTACTTAGATCTTTTGGCCCTTGACTGCAGCCAATGGGTGTCAGAAAGTAGCTGGAGAGGTGGTTGGATGGGGGTGTGAGCTAGCTGTAGGCATATGTGGGTGGTGGGTGGCTTTGTCGCCGCATCTGCACATCATGGAATGGGCATCTGTGTCTTACCACATACCATCCTACCACGATGACGTCAGCTTTGGTGGAATGTTGAATAGTTGTTCTCTTGGCCATGAGTGGAAGCGTTGATGGAAGTCTTGAAGGTAGTGAAGTAGCTGTTCATAAGGGTGTCGACTCTAGTCATCACAACCTTCGGTGGAAAAATATCGAAATCTGGGATGGCAGTGTGTACAGGAGGCATTGTACCCAAATGGCACGAAGTAGGTTCACCTTCCGAGGAGAGCCGTTTGCGGCAGATTACAGGCGAGCGATATTAGTCATATCCCTGTGGGAGAGCGAATGGTTGTTGAAAGAGCTGAAAAAGCTTGCCTATACGGGCGGCTGGCAATGGCAAGTACTGCTCCAGGAGGTATGTTTTGACGGAGTCGTATGCTATTGGGTTGTCCCCTTGGTCACAAAGACAATCTGAGATTTCCGGGAAAGTGTCCTTGGGGCGATCGGCGCAAGGATATAGTGTGCTTTGGTTCCTGAGCGAGTCATCCCTTTCCTTTATGCATAGCTGAACCCCGGGGAGCTGAAACCAAGTGAATGCCACTGTACTGGCGAAGGGCTGGTAGTTTCATGGAATGTAGTGTGCATAGAAGAGTCAGTGTCAGAGGGTGGCATCATCAAACAGTATGGCACAGCATTGAGTGCGAAGACGGGAGGGAGCTTGTCCGCTGAAACCGACTTTATTTCAACAAATAACGAGTTCCGAACAAGAATGTCACAAAAATTCACAGTCAACTGTATATAAGGGCAAGCATAAACAAGTTGTTTTCAGTGCATCGTAGAGCTGTGGAGAGCGAGAAATAAAAAAAGGGAAACGCAGTTACAGTTTACGAGCGTGTGTGAATCAGATGCGGTTCATATCTCACAGTGTTTGTTTTCTGTGATTTATAAACCTCTTTCGCCTTTTTTCGAGTTCTTAATACCTTATTATTATTATTATTATTATTATTATTATTATTATTATTATTATTATTATTATTATTATTATTATTATTATCTGGCGAAAGAAAAACACTAAATTCTTGTCCCGTTTCTTATAAGCAAAAGTTTAACTCCACTAAATTTGATTATTGAAATGATTCAGAGTTTATGGACCGTTATGGGAATAACACACACTCTCTCTCTCTCTCTCTCTCTCTCTCTCTCTCTCTCTCTCTCTCTCTCTCTCTCTCTCTCTCTCTCTCATCAACTTTAATCCAAAAGAGACCCCAGAGTTTTACAGATTTTACTTTCCTTTATAAAATCAATCTTCCCTGGCTTAAGACCTCACCCCAATTTTCATTGCGAAAGCTTAATTAAATGGGCGTCCTCTGTATCATATCTCCTCTCGCAAATTAATACGACTATTTTTCGTAGATGTGCCTCTACATTTTTCATCCCCTTTATCCCTTATTTGGGCTTCTGTGCAGATCAGGTTCCTTCCTCCCCTCTTCTTCCGGATTTGTTTGTGATTAGTTCATTTGAAGTTTGTTTTCGTTTTACTTTGAAGGATGTGATTTTGGGGCGCATCTGTTTACCCTGCTAGAAGGGATGGTTTATAGATTTTTTATTGTTGTATAGTTAATAAACTGTAAATTTCACCTTAGTATGTTGCTATTAAAATATTGGTATAGTAAGTCGTAATACTGAAATTTCATTATGCTAAACATTTCAGAGGTTAATAGCCGTTTGAAGTAGAGATGTTAATAACCAATGATATTAGAATTAGTCCAGTAACGTTTCGAGCCCACCTCGAGTTATTTCTTCTTTCAAAAAAAAAGTAGTAAAACCACGTACAGAACCGTATCGTACATTAATACATTGTTGTAATACAATTACTTGACTACATAAATGCCTGTACACAAACACAAAGAATAAACAAAACCATAAAAAAGGAAGAAGAAAACGTGAAAGTTGGAAAATATAGAAAATGCACTTAGACGGTCTTTATTAGTAGAATAAATAAATATAAGATCTTCGACGGTTTCGAGTTTATGCTTAATGACACCTTGTCACTTTCATCTTTGGAAATCGATCTATTTTAATGTTACTGTTCTAAAATGTTTTATATTAATTGTTCATCACTTTTCTTGTAGTTTATTTATTTATTTATTTTCTTATTTTTCTTTCCTCACCGGGTTATTTTTAACATTTGGAGCCCTTGGACTTATAGATTATGATAATAATAATAATAATAATAATAATAATAATAATAATAGTAGTAGTAGTAGTAGTAGTAGTAGTAGTAGTAGTAGTAGTAGTAGTAGTAGTAGTAGTAGTAAGGATAATAATACATGCATCTGAAATGCACGAGCGTTTTATGCGCATTATTTTATGTGACTCTTGAACTTAATAAATTCCTGACTAAGCTATAATATATATAATTATTAATGTCCTTTTCATAAATTAGTGTATTAAAAAGTGATTTTCTTTATAAAAAGAATAAGATTTATTAGAGATAAATGGTTCCGTGCTGGGACTTTACGATAGTATGCATTTATTATGAACTTAATATCACGCTCTCAAAAAGTTTGTACCATAAGTTATTTTACCATAGATAGATATAGCAAGCTTATTAGAACGATATTCTTGTAGAACATAAGATATGAATCTCATTATTAGTTTCTTTTTCCATTGCGAATTCTACATTTGATTGTTGGATATTCCGCTTTTCCAAAAAAATCTTTATTTACTGTTCATTTAAAGAAATTATGAACGTATTATTCAGAAATCATAATAATATTAATGTGTTGAATTCAGTTGGGCAATTTGATATTCACGAGTATTTGTATTAGAACGTGAAGAATTTCGCGAAAGTTATCGTGATTGGATGGGCCATTGAAAGTCTATCAATTCGTCTTCTTACTTTATTTTCAAATAGAAAGAAATGGTCATCAAATAGTACAGAGTACGTTACTTAATTTTCTAAATATATTCTTTTTTGTTTAATTCAGTAGTTGCTACTTAATTTTTTCAGTTGTAAAAATTGTACTAAAGGATGTAGTATCCAAGTTTGCCTTTACAGAAACAGAAAGTAATTGTATTTATTTAAATTGTCATAAATTCCTTAGTATTTATCAATGAAAACCTCGTTAATTTACAGAAACGTGTGTTGCTGGCCAATAATGTTAAACATTTTAGGATATTTGAATTAGGATTTTGGAAGGGTTATCTGAGATTATATTCTTCAATTCTTTACTGATTTTTATTGTATAGTGTATTCTTAATGTAATCACAAAGGTCCATCGTATATTAAAAAGCAATACAGCTGATACATTCCCCGGTATTATCAAAATATATCAATAGAATGGAGATGATCAGCTCTCTGAGCTAGTCTGCACGTGTTAGGTAAAGTAACTCGAGCAATAAATATAACATTCCAAGTTTCATAAAAGAATTATGAAAGTTTGCCGAACTAAATTAATTAATCTATAGAGGTAATTCTTTTGCTTCGATTTTGGTCTTTAAGATCTTCGTATTCGAGGTGTATTTTTATTTGAGTCGCTTCTCTACAGGCTTGAATTTAGTCAGTTGTTTAATCCTCGTTCGTGCTTTTCTCTCTTCTCGGGATCCATTTTTCCTTTGTTGCAAAATGATCTTAGTTTTTTCTTCAAGTATTATGTTGGCCATTGTTGCTAAGACCTCAATGGGAGGGAAACCAAGCTCATTTTCCCCTTCATTATCGTCATACTTATGAGGTCACCATATTGAATACACTAAGTACTTTTGAGTTGACAGTCATTTCACCTTTAGGTTCGGTGGTCATTCCATTCTCTCAACCTCTAGGGTCTGCTGTTCTCATCCTTCTTGTGGGCTCCCTGTTTCCTATAATTACAATAGTTTTCTCCTCTTCCTCCCATCCACCTTTTATCTTTTAGTCTTGGATTGGATGTAAGCGCATTTGTTACTTTCAAGTATGCATTTGTAATAAAGGGTAAAAAGACTAAAAGCCACCTTTCCATTTAGTTACATTTGGCGATTAAGATTGTAAAGTGCTTCTAACATGTATATTGGAAATGAAATTTCAATAATGGTAGAAAACAAGGGTAGGACACTTTTCAATATATAATCTACTTTAGGATTGATGATGACTTCAATTCAATGTTAAGGATATGCGAACAACTGTAACTAGAGTTGGAGCTATTGTCCATCTGTTAAGCAGTATTTTACTAGTTAAGATTAAAAACACCGATGCAAACAATTATCGCCTAGTACAGCTTAAAATAAAGTATTATTTGTTACATGAAACAGGTGTTAAGAAAGACATATTTTCTTCAGAGTGTAGTTTATATTATTTTTGTTATAATAGTTTTGTAGTATAAGTCGGAACTAATATATTATAACAAAAGGGAATGATTTTCATATATAGAAATTATCTCCATAAAAGGCAATGTTCTATGTTTTTTTTCGTTTATTTTCATTGAAATAGTTTTAATGATGATTCCAAGATTTGAATAAAATATCAATTTTTTCAAGATTTAGTGTTTGTTGGAAATTTATTTAATCAGTCGATCACAAATGAAGAATATTTTACAAAATAAAGCCAGATACAGATAAATCGGAAGAATGTTAAAATTTCGATTCCTCCTGGAAATTCACAGAAGGCATAAATTTTCTTCAATGATAACAGACAGGAACTACGAAGTTATAGAATAAATTATTATAATATTTACATTAAATCGAAGAAATGTCAAGTAAAACACTGGTGGTTCAAATCATACCATAAAAATGGGTGAATTTCTACGCTGTGAAAACCCTTGTTCTTAATGAACTTTTGATTCTGTTCAAATGAAAGAATTACTAATATTTTTTTTCTTTTTGTTGCATGGCTGACAGATCCATTAATTCTCTTTAAGTTATAATTGTATTGCCAAAAATATATTGTTGAATTTGTCTCGTTTTCATTTCTCCTTATTGAAATAAGTACTTCATTGATGGCTTTTTTTTTAATTATATTTTTTTTTGGCCTTGAAGAAAAAAGAAACCTTTTATGAAAACTATTATTGATTATTGTAAGTCAAATCATGCTTGATTTATTTTTCCTGTGAACTGTTGTGCGAGATATCTAAATCTATAGATTCTCTTGTCTTTGTTGATGTGGAAATGAATACTTTTCATAACGGTATTTTTCTAACGAAAATCTATTTAAAAACTGATAGCACACACTTTACACATACACAAATATATATATATATATATATATATATATATATATATATATATATATATATATATGTATATATATATATATATATATATATATATATATATATATATATATATGTATATATATATATATATATATATATATATATATATATATATATATATATATATGTGTGTGTGTGTATGTATGTGTGCGTGTGTGTGTATGTGTGCGTGTTTACTTGATGTATATGAAATATATTTATAAAAACGAGGTTAAGCTTTAATAACGCTAATTTAGATAAAGAGAAGTTTATATAATTTGACATTTCGCTGGTGAAAACGTATTTTTTTTTAGGATTACTTCAAGTAAATGATAGAAAATCTTCCTATTGCTATGCAAGCCATGGCGTCGATCTTTTTTTTTTTTCTTTTTTCCCAGTAGCACGTAAATATCTTTTATATTTTACTGCATAAGAGATTCCGAAAGGTTCATTCGTATCACAATTTTTTATTTTTTCCCCTCAGAAATTTTATTGCAAGAATTTTACACATATAAGTAACACCTTGTTCATAATTGCTGTTGTATCCAATATATTATTCAAGCAATAATCCTACAATTTGTTTCTACACTACGCTCAAATTATGCAATTTATTTTCCAAATAAGGAAATCTTTGAAGTGGTATTGCCCGAATGTCTGAATGTGACATTTAAGTTTTAGGAAATGTAGAAATTTTTTGCTGTTACTGGTTCTAACTATTATTTATTGGAACTAATGTCTTGAACAAAGATTTGTTTCAATTTGTGTAAATTGAAGTTAATAAAAGTCTAAAAGCACTAGTTATCAAACTTTACGATAGTAGCGAAAAGTTTCCTATAAAGCCTTGATACGATGACTGAGTAAGAACCCGACCACATCGTACAGTAAATAGAACGCTTTATGCTTTCACGTATGCCAGCATCATATCATAACTTTGGGTGACTCATTGTGAGAAGAATCGGTTATTGATTGAAATTTGCTTTTCTCTGCATGACAAAATTGGAATATATTTTTTTCATGACTCAGAAAGGGTAGAAAGCATTGACCAAAGAGCTTATAGACAAGTGTTTAAGTTTCAGATCATACCTGTCATTTATTATAGGTATGAATTAAACTTAGAATAATTGCAAAACCTATTTTGATTAAGTATCATTAAGTGAATATTGTTTTTAATAATTTGATTAATTATTTTATGAAAATAAGGGTAGTTGTTATAGCTTTAATAGAAATCTTATAAATGAGAATTGATAAAAATTCTGGAATTCACTCTTATGGTGAATTTCCTTGTTCCATTTTCGAGAATTCACTAAGAGAATTTCCTGTTTTTATGTTCTGAGATCATTTAACTCTGGTTTTGCATCTCATTTTCTTGAGAAAAGCAACCACTCAAAACACTTGATATATCGTTCCACAAGCGATAATTTGTTAGTCACTCTGTTATCCATTAATTTTCTTATTCCCTAAAGCCTCTTTCCACACATACACAGTAATAAGTCACCAGTTTTTATCTTTTCATCATTCATTTGCATTTAAGGTGTCTGACATTTTTGGCAATCAATGTTTAAGAATCTATGGGATAATTTGCGAAAATAAAACCAGAAAAGTCAGTGGAATCGAAAACGGAGCATAACTAAGCTTTCTTCCTTGGGGGGCTACTGCCGTCAGTGCATGTTAAGTGGTGCACTGTAGACATTACTTGAAGGTCATTGCACTGCCCCTTTGGACCCTATCTGTACTCACTTTGTCGCCTTTTAATATATATCTGTTTCTGCTTCCTGTATTCCATCTTGCTGTTTGGGGGTTGAAGTGACCTATTGGAAACGTCCCTGCCTAGTAATCTACCCGACTGGGGTTCGAATCTCGCTCAAGTTCGATACCTTCTTGTAGCGTCTGAAACCTCACTATCCTTGTGATCTAAGAATGAGGGGAGGGATATGGTTGGTGGAGCCTATAGGTCTACAGTACCTGCTAAGTCATCAGCAGCCATTGTCTGGCCCTCCCTGGTCCTAGCTTAGATGGAGAAGGGGCTTGGGTGCTGATCATGTGTACATATGATTAGTCTCTAGGACACTGACACTGTCCCTTATCTCTGCCATTGATGAGCGACCTGTAGACCCTTTTGTCTTTTGCTCCATTGTAAAAGTGTGGCGGGTTTTCCTTAGTGTCACATAGACGCTGAATGGCTTCCTAAGCACCAGCGTCTATGGCCCAAATCAATTATTATGAATTTGTCTTTGCTTTTAAAGGACGCACACTCCTTCCTATTTATTCTGAAAGAGGAAGGGTGTTGCTGCCTGTGGCAGCTAATTTGCACATGATAACATAAACAATTTGTTGATAGATTTCAGGGTCATATTTGCATTTAGTTATATAAAGTGGTGATTGTTCTTGAAGTTACACACGTTTTTTATAATCTTTACGCTCAAT
>NC_090739.1:48223141-48225641 GCF_036898095.1 Palaemon carinicauda
AGTAAGTATCTATAGTAAATGAGGATTTTGGTCATCGTATCATATTAGGTGCCTGAATTGTGATTTTTATTGGTCGAAATTTCCCTTGGTTGACTTGCAGAGGATACCGTTATGAAAAAAATACCGTTTTAGATAAATAACTAACTGAGAAAGTCTGTTACGTAATTAAATTTTTTTCAACTATCAATGAGATTTGTTTTCATTCTGTTTGTGGTGAAGAAGAAACACCAATGATTGCAAAGCTATATAATAACGATTCCTTATTTAAGAAGAAATGACAAAGAATCTATATTGTGTGTTACTTTTGACGTAGCTAATTATATTTTAGACTATTTCTACACATGATTATTGGCATAAATTTTGTTTCTCCTTACCTAACCTTTTTTTTTTTTTTTTTTTTTGCTCTTGTCTGCTTTTGTGACTCACCAATTTGTTTAAGAATGCGAGATTCATAGGATTCTCGACATACATACTCTCAGGAACATGCTTCATATTCATAAGTGTTTGTATTTTGTCATCTTCCTAGAATTCACTAATCACCCTTAGATTAAATTTCCCTCGATTCTGGGTATGCTTATAAGAAATTTGTGCAACGCTGGCAATTACGCAGATCTCACTCCTATCTTCAAAGATTACAAGAAAAAGGTGAGACCTGACTTTTCCCTGTGTATCCTATGTATCCTATACATCGGGTTTCCAAGAAAGACCAAGATTGCCCTACATGTCTCTATTTCTTTCGTAGAATTCCTAGAAGCGGTGTCATACGAGTATATCCTATACCGGTAACGACTTTTAACATACTACTTGGCAGCTCTACTTCAAAAGCTATTTTAAATTTTATCTGCTGTTATTATATCTGTAATATCACTGACAGCCGCCAGTTTGCTTGAATTTATTTCCATTTAACACTTAGTCTTGACCTTATTTCTCCATCGTTACCAATCGTAAGAATATTTGATGTTGTCATAAAAAGGCTCCAAAAATGCATCCGCTGTTCCCTCCTATTAGTGGAGCAAATAAGAGAGATATGGCCATGTAGAGACCCCATTTACTGGGCTTCATTTTTATTTTTGTCTGTTTTACACAACCTCTTATATTATATATCTTGTTATAGCATATTATGATATTAACGCCTATTATACGCTTCATTTTGCTATTTCTTCTTTTTATAGCAGAATTGCCTTCATGATCGAAGATTAGTTGTTTGTTTATTTTTTTTTTCTCACATTTAATGTGCAATGGATTGTCTATCATGTAGAGTTTTAAACCACAAACGTCTTAGTGATGTATCGTGGTAGGTGTGGGGATGTTATACTATGTTCCAATGAATGATGGAAACATTCTGTATTGTCTTACAAAGTACTTAAATTTCCTTGAACCAGTGGTAATTAAACCAACATGCAATATCTAGTTTTAGTAGCACTTTATCATAGTGAAGAGTATAAATAATGATGAGTGACCAAACATGTATCACAAATTTCATGTGTTTTCTGTTAAAATTTGAGATCTGTAGACTATTCCAGTGCCATATAATTAATATACAGTGTCAAAAAAGAAAATTTTCTTAAATCGTGTTACACAAAATGTTTGTGTCTAATATGGCATTATGAAATTTAACTTCCTTGAGGAGAAATTATATACTGCAATTTATAACTTCTGAAAATTTTATATGCAATACGGGTTAAAAGGAAATGTTTGGTACTAAAGGATAAAATAAGTTAGTATATAACCCAATGGGCAGACGTTTTGTGACAAACATTTCTAGGTAGGTTGCAGCATCTGTAAATGAGTTAAAATAGTCCCCTTTTACTTAAATTTGGATTATTCCTCTCTGGTTTACCAACAGTTGGATGATAGAACAAGTTAATTTCCAGAAAAGGAAAATTCGGGCATTCAAATCGTTGCGCACTTGTATTCCCAATAGAAACTTACTATAGAATATACATCTATACATGAGGAATGGAGTTGACCATCTTAGATTTTTTCTCCCAAAAATGAACCATGGAAACCATTTCAAAATATCGGGTTTTGGTTAGTGAGGAATTTTTTCTACCATGAGTAAGATATCGTCTAATATTCTTATGCAGAGCTTTGATGCGGCACCTTTAGTATTTATCTCTCGATTGATTTTGATATTCCTCAAGGGATTCTCAACCATTTTTCTCGACCTTGTTTTTCGAAAACCATTGCTTTGGGATTATCAAGGATTTATCGCTGAACTTCACATAGGTTTGAAGACAAAATCTTGTATTCCTTGCAATTTTAAATCTTTCGTTAACCGGTTCCAGGAAACTGTACGGATCTTTCCAAACATTGTTTTTTTTTTTTTTTTTTTTTTTTTCATGAAACGCAAATTTATTGATATATCCACTTGAGAAATTTATTGAAAAATTTCTTTTTATTATTCTCGTATTTCCTACTGTATATAAGTATTGGTTGTTTTACCTATGGAATCCTTTATTATTATTATTATTATTATTATTATTATTATTATTATTAT
>NC_090739.1:48235641-48243141 GCF_036898095.1 Palaemon carinicauda
CTAATAAAAGTGTTTTTTTTTTTTTTTTTTTTTTTAACGTTGAAATAGAAGACACTCTTCCAAATTATGTAATTGTACCCTCCCCAGAAACTGAATGGAATTTAAAATAGTTGTATAAGATTTCCTGGAAGTTTGTTTCCTGCAATCTCAATGTTTGTCAGTTATGCCTTATCTTGCGGCTTCTGAAATTTCTAAAGGCAAGTCACCTTTAAAATGTATGACGACAGTAATTAATTTATTCTGTAATTAATGCTATTGTTTGAACACAGATTGCTCCTGGGGAATCTCTATCTCTCTCTCTCTCTCTCTCTCTCTCTCTCTCTCTCTCTCTCTCTCTCTCTCTCTCACTTATATACGGTTCTATACCGGTTCGGCGAAGTCCGGTTCAGCGATGTCGTTTTAAGAAATACTCTTTAAGCAATGGTCGTTTTCAGCGGAACTATTTGAGCAATGACTAGTTTAAGTGATGAGCAGTATAAGTGCCACTAGTTAACCTTGCTATTTATTGGGAAACTAGAGCTTAGTATTTTAAAATCAATAGACTACAGTTTTTCATATAGTGAGGACATGTGAATCATCGGTTTTTTTATTTGATAGTAAGTACTTATTCGGTCACCCATCATGGAAATAATTTTATTAAAGCGTGGACCAGACAAAGTTATATTAGATTTATATATAGAAAGGACAAAACAAGTCTAAGCACTATTATATGGCATTGTGAGGCATATAACTGCAACGGACGATTAAAGGCAACTGTATACTACAGAAATGACAATAATTGTACGGAAAAAGTGAGCGTTAGTATAGTCGTGACTCATTAAAGTTGAAATGGAAAAAATTAAGGATAAATTTGTGATCGCTGCCGAAAAGACACGATCCACCACGACGCTGACTTCAGTACGCAACAGATGGGGTTTCAGACGCACGTATGTGAAA
This sequence comes from Palaemon carinicauda, assembly GCF_036898095.1. NCBI lineage: Eukaryota > Metazoa > Arthropoda > Malacostraca > Decapoda > Palaemonidae > Palaemon > Palaemon carinicauda. Next base: position 48,236,578 of record NC_090739.1, read on the forward strand.
TTTCTTTTCAATACGTTGAAAGTTGCTTATCAAAAGTAAGGAGATGGGTGATAACTGAAAACTTTAACTAACAGGGTTGTCGTGGCCTATGTGGCAACGTCCCTGCTAATGATCGCCAGACTGGGGTTCGAGTCCCGCTCAAATGGGCTAGTTCCTTTAGTAGTTTCGACCTCAGCATCCTTGTGGGGGAGCATATAGGTCTATTTGCTGAGTCACCAGCAGCCATTGCCTGGCCCTCCCTGGTCCCAGCTTGGATGGAGAGGGGACTGGGCCGCTGATCATATGTATAATGGTCAGTTCTAGGAAATTGACCTGCTTGCGAGGGCAATGTCACTGTCCCTTGCCTCTGTCATTCATGGGTGGCCTTTTAACACGTCATTGAGTCCGGTATTCTAAGTTCCTTTTTGTTAATGCGAATATAAAACGTTAGCCTAACTATTAGTCTGTCAAAGGAGTAGAAAAGCCTTGTTTTTGTACTTCTGAAGCACGATTAGTTCTCTTTTGAAATAATGCAATCACAGCAGTGACAGGTAGGCCTACTAGTTGGTATCTGAAGACCGTTGCCTAACAAAGACCGGCGATATATATATATATATATATATATATATATATATATATATATATATATATACGTATATATATATATATATATATATATATATATTATATATATACATGTTTATATATATATATATATGTATAAATATATTATATATATATATATATATATATATATATATATATATATATATATATATTATATATATATGTATAAATATATTACATATATATATATATATATATATATATATATATATATATATATATATATATGTTTCCTGTCACGCTCAGGGAAAGAGGATGTAAACATACCTTGATGTGAGGGGGGGGGGGAAGTACTCCAAGAGATGCACTCGGATACCGCTCTCTCCCACAAATTACCGAACCAACGGGTTGTAGTTAAGAAACTGGGGAGAGGGCGTGAATGGTTGTATCTGTATGGCGTGCGTGTGTGTGTGCTTATCTATACAATTATTTAATATTATTATTATTATTATTATTATTATTATTATTATTATTACTTGCTAAGCTGTAACCCTTGGTGGAAAAGCAGGATGCTATAAGCCAAAGGGCTTCAACAGGGAAAATAACCCAGTGAAGAAAGTAAATAAGGAAAAATTGTAAGAAGTTTAATAACAATAATAACACTAAATTTCATCTTTCATTTATAAACTATAAAAACCTGAAAATAACAAGAGGATAAAAATTTCAAAATAACGAGAGGAAGAGAAACAAGATAGAATAGAGTGGCCGAGTGTACCCTCAAGCAAGAGCTCCCTAACTCTAGACAGTGGAAGACCATGGTACAGAGGCTATGGCACTACCCAAGATTAGAGAATAATGGTTTGATTTTGGAGTTACTTTCTCCTAGAAGAGCTACTTACCATAGCTAAAGAGTCTCTTCTACCCTTACCAAGAGGAAAGTAGCTACTAAACAATTACAGTGCAGTAGTTAATCTTTTGATAGAAGAAGAATTGATAGGTAATTTCAGTGTTGTCAAATGTATGAGGAATGAGGAGAATGTGCTAAGAATAGGCCAGACTATTCTATGTATGTGTAGGCAAACATGAAATGAGCCGTAAAATGAGAGATGGATCCAATCTAGCCCTGTCTGGCCAATCAAAGGACCCAATTACTCTAGCTGTAGTATCTCAACGGGTGGCTGGTACCTTGGCCAACCTACTACCTACTACTACCTAAAGCAGTCTTTTTGGCGGGAATGTCGCATTTTTGATGTAATATTCGACCAGAAAAGCGAAAGTGATTAGTTCTTTATAAGTATAAAGTTTCTCTTGTTACATTGGAAAATACGTTTTCCTGATACCATTACGACATCTTTATATAGTAATGTGATTCGATTTTTATGTATCTCTGAGGCACCCAAATTTTTCGAATAAAGGAAAATATACATGTTTCCTCCCATAAACAAAATATCATTCGTTTACATTTCTCAAAATGTTTGTTTGTTATGGTTTGTAATGACCTTTTGAATATTGAAATAGCCCAGGACTTCCCCTTTGCATATGTAATGGAGGGTAAATTTATAAATGTAATGTAATAATAACTACTTTCTATAAGGTATAATATTCACATTACTCATATTGTAATGAATTTTCTTTCGAATGAGATTTTATCGTTATTTTTAGTATTTTATTTCCAATAATTCGTGTTATTCCCATGACAGTAACCTTGAATAATTGACTATTTCGAAGATAGGGATTCGAAATTAGCAACACACTGATCATGGAATTTGGAACGAGATATCCGGGTGTCATTATAGTCCTCCTCTCCCATAGGAGTCCAATGCCCCTGTTATGCTTTGTTAGGCTTTTCTTTTGCTTCGGTAAGAAGTATCCTTGCTTCTTCAAAAATTGGATGAATAGTTAGGAAACAGGAAAAACAACGACCTCTCACCACGAGGAAGAAAACATCAGTTCTTATAGCTTTCTTTAGATGAAGAAAAAAATCTAAATATAATGTTTTCGTTGGATTCTATTAAACAAAGCGTTATTGTTGCGTTTCATGACTATTGTACAGATTTCATAAGTCAGTGTCTTGAGCATCGCCGATTAAATTCAGATTAGTCGATTTCTTTGTTAACATCGATATGAATCTTAAATACCTCGATTGCGCAATACCTTCCCCCCCCCCCTCTCTCTCTCTCTCTCTCTCTCTCTCTCTCTCTCTCTCTCTCTCTCTCTCTCTGGTTTAAGAGTTTAAAAATCCGTTCATGAATGGCAGAGGTATGTGACAGTGACAATACTCTAGAGCAGGGGTCGGCAACCTATGGCACGCGTGCCAGACTTGGCACGAGGGGTGCTTGTTTATGGCACGACATTTGATTTGGAGGAGCAAACAAAAATCCTGAAAAATACTGAGAGAGAGAGAGAGAGAGAGAGAGAGAGAGAGAGAGAGAGAGAGAGAGAGAGAGAGAGAGAGAGAGTTCAGTACTGTGCATCATTACTTTTATCTCTATGGTTTGAATTATTAACTTTGCTTCAAATTATTATACATCTCCATCTAACTATGCTACCTCTCCTATGATATGTGCCGGTCAGCACAAATACAATGGGTCATGCCTTACTTCTGGATTAAGTAATTTCCCCGATCAGGTCAGATTGACTGAGTATGGTCCCTTTTATAATTTTTTGAGATCTAGATTAAGGTACCAGAGTATGGTCCCTGTTGTTTCAGTGAGTCCTTGGCCCTCTTATGTAATATTCTTTCTAGTTAAATGTTGCCATGGCTACCGCGAAAAAACTCAAGCTTGATGTCCGATTATTTCAGTCATCATGGACAAATGACTTTGGATTTATTCAGCAGAGTGATCGTGCTGTGTGTGCTCTCTCTTGTGAAAATGTCATGTGTTGCACATCGAGTGTTAAACCACACTTTGAAACAAAAGAAGAACAGGCTTTCAAGGATAATGCGGACAAAGCTGAAGTGATTAAGAAAGTTGCAACCCGCTATAAGAAACAGAGTAATGTTTTCGAAAACTTGAATACTAGCAAAAACAATTAAACTGAAGCGAGTTACAAACTAGCTTTGTATATTGCTAAGCATGAATGACTTTTACTGCTGCAAATTTTTAAAAGCAGCTTTCCTAGAGTGCTCTGATGTTTTATTTGATATCATATCAAACAAACAAGTTATCATCTCATGGATAAAATACATGCCTGTCTCAGATAGAACCGTGGAGAGACTTATTTCTGAATTGGCTGATAATGTAAATCACCAGCATTTGGTTGCGTTAAGAAGTACAAATGTGTTCAGTGTGCACTAGATGAAAGCGTGGATATCAATGGCATTCCCTGCTTGGCAGTTTTTGCCAGGTATAGCAACACAGAGGTACACGAGATATGTTGTCCCAAACCTGTAAATGACAAAACAAAGGGAAAATACAAACTGGAGGGATTCACTGACCATTTTGAGACTAGAGAAGATATAGGAAAGATTTTTGCTATTAAAACATATGGTGCTCCTGTTATGGTAGAAAAATAAAGGCTTTACAAAATGGTTGATGATAAAATTGGGCAATCCATTGCACTAAATGGTTCATCAAGAAAATTATTTTCTTACATTAAGCACATTCTCAGCCCCCATAGTAGCAGGCTGACAACGGATCAGTTGGGGGGTTGTGTGAAACTCAAGGTGTCCAAATATTCACCTGGAATTTCAATTTTGGCCTTTGGGAAGCAAGAGCAAGAATCTCATTATATGTTCAGGTATAAACTTAAAATATAAGATATTTTTGTTACGACAAGTACTAAATGCCACAAAATTTAATAAATTATAATTAAAATGGTTCCTACATACCGAACAATTTCAATTTAAATCTTTTTATAGTGCTTAAGAAATAGCAACTGGCACGCAAGGTAGGAAAAATAATGGTAATAATTATCAAGTGGCACATTGTCTTCAAAAGGTTGCCAACCCCTGCTCTAGAGGCTGGTCATATATACGTATGATCAGCGTCCAAGCGTCCTCTCCACCCAACCTAGGACCAGAGAGGACCAGGCAATGGTTGCTGATGACTCAACAGGTAGACCTGTTGCCCCCCCCCCCCAAAAAAAAAAAAAAAAAAAAAACATTTTACACTCACAAGGATAGTGAGGTTGGAGACCTTACAAGAAATTATGGATCCTGAGCGCGAATTGAAGCCCAGTCCGCCTGATCACCAGCCAGGGACGTTTCCAATAGTCTTCCTTTTTATTTTTCTAATTATTCCAGGGGAAGAAATCACTTTAGTATCTCATAATTTTTACTTGGACATTTTATGATCTCGTTCATAATTTTTGCTTGGACATTTTATGATCTCGTTTAATAGGGCATTGTTATGTGATTGCAAACTTTTAGCAACTGTGCACTGAGACTCTTCAAGGAACAGTATTCAACAAAGGATGGCCAAAATATACTTGAGCTTCAAATGATAAGAATTAGTGGTGATAAAGACAGCCTCTGAAGAACCTGTAAAAGATTTAGTAAAAGTACGTTTCGTTAAAGGAAGATAAAAAATGTGATAAAAAAAAGTATATGGAATTTGCGAATTTCGTGGAAAGTTCCTGAGAGGGAAATATGTGATAGATGTGTAAATGCGATGTTGGGATGGTAGTAGAAAATCCTAGATTAAGATCAAACACGTTTTACAAATATCAGTGTTAGAGTAATGCGAAATATGGCTTGGCCGAATAAATTTGGATGTCGACATAAAATGACTAGAAGGAAAAAAAAAAAAGAGAGGGGATAGCAATTACTTCACAAACGATTAGACTAAACATAGAAAGATATTGATAAGAAAAAAGGGCAAACGTTGACAAGGTAGATCATTTAGCAAAAGTCAAGACATTTGAATGAGTGCGATTAGGAAATTGATGTTTTGTATATAAAATGATTTGATTCGCATAGCTTCAAATAATGGATTATCTGAAAAGAAAATATTGATATATTAACATCAAATGAGAAAACAATGACAAAAGAAAGCTAATTTCCGAAGCGTAAAACTTTGGAAATAAAGAGCAATTTGTAATATTTTTTAACTTTCTTTATCAAATATTTTTCTTCTAAGAAGGGTGGCTTTCCGTGGATCATTGTAATATTAATACTTTAATAGTTATATCGGGGAGGATTCCGTGAAGAAACCTTGTAATGCATATGGAGAATTACAATTATAAAGATGAAAAAGTAAATTTTTCTATTTAGAACTATAAAAGTAAAAGAGCCATTTCTAAGTTTTTCTTCAATATGGAAGACATTAATCGTCATTAGTTCTTTTTTGCATTTGGATTTTGTAAACGTGTGCATTGTACTTTTTGTCAGTTTATATTTGATATTTTAATGATTTTCCTGATTACTTTCTCTTTTCTTTTTAAACAGCTTCAAGCCGCCATCGTAATGGCAAAGCCTTGGTATGAGGACGCTTACAACGAGACCTGGGCTGCCCAAAATGCCACGAAGTTTCAAAAGAACTTGAAGCCTCCGGTCTTTATGGGATGGTGGACATTTCCATACTTTGATTGTGGTTCTAGAAGATGGTTGCTGAGTTACACGGTACCCCTTTCGTTTGATGTCACAACAGATGGAAATTCTAGATCTTCGCCTCAACCTTCGGGGAGAAACACTAGAACATCTACCCAAATCAGGTAACTAGAAAATATAATACATAACTTGTGAAATGTTCTGTTTATTGCGTTAGAAAGGTCTTGGCGAGATCAAAAGAACGATAGAATGTATTTAATTGAACTGCTTTTTATAGGGATGGTAATTACATTTTCTGTGGGATTGCTGAGGTGTTTGAGCAGCACCGTGAGATTTCAAGAATAATTATTACCCACGATTATTTTCACTGCCTATTTTAATTTATGAGCGTTTTTGTAACAATTTTTAAGTCGGTTTCTTTCGAATAATATTATGTTGCAGGATTATTATTTTGAACTTTCTTTCCTTTCTTCACTGTATTATAAATTCTCTTCATTCTCGAGTCAGTTTTAGTTCCACATCCCGGT
>NC_090739.1:48245641-48255641 GCF_036898095.1 Palaemon carinicauda
GCAAGTAGGAGGTAACATCTGCGATGTTTGGGAGGGGGTAGTGATATGGTTTCGTCTGCATGTTCAGACTCTTGTAATCCCTACACGGATGCAGAAATTCATCTATCTTCAGGATGATGGGGAAGGGTGACGACCATGGTCTTGAGGCATTTTGGCAAAGGCCCATTTATTCCGTTTTGGTAAACTTTTGTTTGTTGGCTGCCAAGCGATGCACTACCAGACTCATGAATCTGGCAAACACTGTGGGTCCCATCGACTTGATATGGCAATAAGTATTGTGTTCGGCGGGAACCGTGGGCATTTGGTAAAGTTCTTGACTGGAGACCTTTGGTTACGATGTAAGGAGGTGGGGTTAGGCATCTGTGGGTGCGCTGATATGGAAAGCAGGGTTGGAGAGGGCAAGTTGAAGAGGTATCTATGACTAAGAGTCTACATTGACTAACCATCAGTGAGCAATATCAACCAGGAGATGGAAATGGGAGAGGAAACCCGTACTGAGGATTGGCAATGTGATGTCAGCAACGAGGACCTTCCAATGATATTTGTTGCTTCCAAATGATAATGTGATGGTCTTGTAGGTATGGGTTGGGATCGCAAATCCATTGACAGCTACCAAGGGGACGTCGGGAGGCTTAGACTTACTACGTCGTGTCCTGGAGAGTGGCATTCATAAAAGAGAACAGCAAACACCAATGTCTACCAAAACTCACACGCCCCTACTTGCATGTAAAAAAAAAAAAGATTAGCATTGGGGAAGCCACCGCTACAATCGATGGCTTACTTACAAGTTTTTTGGCTACTGACATACCTTTGCACATTTCTTCCCAGCAGCCTCAAATTTGGAGTGGTCGTAGCATATCTGCACCCGATGACCATCAGTAATGGGCTGGAATGGTCGTTGGTTGGGGCGTGAGTGAGGGGTGGCATATATGGGTTGTGGGCTGATTTGTCGCCGCTCTGGCATGTCACGGGGTAGGCATCTGTGTCCTACCGTATTCATGTCAGCTTCGGTCGATGTTGAATAGTTGTCCTCTTGGTCATGAGTGGAGGCATTGATTGAGGTCTTGAAGGTGGTTAAGTGGCTGTCGATAAGGACATTGACTTTGGTTATCAGGAGAGCCGTTTCTAGCCTGTTTCAGACGAGGGATACTGGTCATTTCCCTGAGCGTGAAGCCCTTTGGTGCCACAACGGTTGCTGAGAGAGCTGAAAAAGCTTGGCTATAGGATGGCTAACGATCGCGAGTAATGTTCCAGGAGTTGTGTTTTGAGGACGTCGTATGATATTAGGTTGTCCCGTTGTTAGCGATTAATGCTCCAGGAGGTATGTTTTGAGGGCGTCGTACGCTAGTATGTTGTCCCATTGTTAGCAAAGCCAATCTGAGTTTTCCAGGAGAGTGTTCTCAGGGATCGCCACAAGGACATAGTATGCTTTGGTGCTTGAGGAAGTCATGCCCTTAATGCAAAACTGAACCTCGGTGCGGTGAAACCAAGCAGATGCCTCTATACTGGCGAAATGTGGTAGTTTCATTAATTTGGCGTGGATATAAGTGTCAGGGTTGGAGGGTGGAATCATCAAACAGTAGGGCACAGTAATAAGGGGGAAGGAGGTAGGTAACTGTACCCCTGGCAGTCACCAATTTTGCGAGTGGGCTATTAGGTTATAACAGAGAGGTGAGAAGAATGCAATTAAACAGACAACTAGTTTATATACAAGTACTTGCGAGCAAGAACGTCCAAAAAATTCAAACCAGCTAATACATAAAAAAGGCAAGCTTAAACAATTTATGTTATCAGCGCAAGGGAAGAGTGAGATATATGAAAAAGGGACTACCATTACAGTGTACATGCGTGTGTGAAACACAAATGGTACAGTAGTTTGCAACAAAATTCTGAGCGCTATCTTGTTTCAAAATAAAATGCCTTCCAGTATGGGGGTATCTGTATGGATCATATCCATTATTTTTTTATGTCATACCAAAACTAACAATCCTTATTGAAAAGGACTATTTAGTTTTCTTAGAGTGGAGTTAATTATCCAGCACCAGTAATGTTCATAGCGCATGTAAATTTCGTTTTGCGGTAAACTTGTAATTTTACTATTTTTTTTTTAATTTTTCATCAAGATCAGTGCATCGACTGAAGACTAGCCGGAAAGAAAATAATTTTGCTGGTGATAGTTTTGAATATGTGCTATTTTGTCTGACACAATCGCGTCCTATTTTCATTCTTGTTTTTATAGTGATTTTTATAAATACATTTTATAATGTACGGCATGTCCTCAACAATCATGTTTTCTTTTATATATGCTCAGATCTCAGTTGAGTAGTTTATTATTTAACAAATATCTTGTTTTACAATTTATTTCTCATGCCGGTTATTTAGAAATTATCTAAGTATAAATAGATCGTCTTTTGCCGTAAGCATTGAGTTGTAAACTTCTTACCTTTTCGTCTCCCACTGATTCGTATTTGTTGTGCGCAGTTCTGTAACAGGATAAATAATTTTCTTCAAGGATCTTGGTAAAGAGTCTATTGATATATTACGCCAGGTTTTATCGAGGACAATCTTTTTTCTATGTTATTCTTCAAGGTTCTTTTCACCTGATTCCATATCTGGGTGTATATATTGATTCTAAACTTTGGTTGGTTATTTTAGTAAATATTGAGTTTCTCTTTTCCTTATTGCGAAAATGGAGTCTTCCTTTTTTCCCCATGTGGCTTGTGTACATAATACGATTTCCACTTTTTTATATTATTTGTTTATCGGTAGGATTTTTTGGAACATGTGTGCTAAATTTTTATCGTTTTGCAACAGTCTAAGTTTTATTTTATTCATGTTTTTTTTTTTCGACTTTTTGTTGTTAAGTTGACGATGAGGATATTCCAGTTACTTATGTTGTATACCCGAAGGTTTCGGTGTGATTTTTTTTTTTTTTTTTTTTTTTTTTTTTTTACGTTTCTTTCCACAAATAAAGGTCTTGTTGATTATGTCCCATATAGTAACGGCAATAGCACTGCATTTGTTCGGTAGGTATGCAGTTAATTCTAATAGTCGTGCCTACTCTCATCATAAGGCTCAATACTTCACAGTATTTTAGAAGTTTTATTCCAGCTGTGGCCAATTTATGGAATTTATGGCAGTTGAAACGATGGAACTTCCAAATTTCAAACTTGCAGCGAGTGTTTTTTTGTTGATCACACTAACATAAGTATCATATTATAGTTTATATATAAAAGATTTGTTTTAATGCTTTTACTGTTCTTGAAATATCTTATTTTAATTGTTCATTATTTCTTTTCCTCACTGGGCTATCTTTCCCTGTTGAAGCCCTTGGGCTTATACCATCCGGCTTTTCCAACTATGGATGTAGCTTAGCTGGAAAAAAATAATAATGAAACTGTGGATGGTTATTAATTATGTTAGGAGCATCAAAACTTTTGGGGCTCACTAGTTCAAGGCATTCATTTGTTTCTAGGTACATTTTCCCTGAGTAGGATTATTATTACAACTTGTAATTAATATATCAATGAAGTATGTTGCTGCGGATGAAGCTATGATACACTAAGTTAAACTTATGTTCCGATGAGTAGTGCACTTCTAGTTACGTAAAAGAGAAGGGTTGCATTAGACTCGTTGTTACATTCCATGTACTTTACCCCAGCGGAAATAGTAGCTGTTACCACTGTACTGTGATGCCCACGCATAGTAGTTTCTATTTGCGATGGTTTGATTAGGCTTTTTAATTACAAGCTATGGTACAGTAACGAAAATAGGACAGGTTAAGTGAAGACTGTTTCAGAGGACACACATTACTGTATACATATGACCTATCGAAAGCTTACTTTAATATGCATTATTCAGTAAAAAAAAAAAAAAAAAAAAAAAAGCAGGTCACAACCCGTTTTTCTTATGAAAATATGGTAGGGAGAGCAAATCAGATTTGCTATGATGATAAATAAATAGAGAGAGCAAAAAATGCTATAATAATAAAAAATAGGAAGAGTAAAGCAAATCTGATGAGAAAAAAATAAACAAAAAGAGCAATACATATTTGCGATAATAGTGGCTATCAAGGGTGCTTTACCAATGCGACTTGAGGAAAATTTAAAGTTTCCCATAATTGATATTTCGTAATTGTATTTGCGTTTCTATTTATATATAATCTTTCAGAAGTCTATGTGAAATCTTGAAAATTCGACAGTTTAAATTCTAATATATGCTAAAACAAATTTCTTTTTTTATATTTCGTTATTTCAAATGTTGCCGTATCTTACATCATTCTTAAAGCAAACGCTCAATACACTTTAGATACCCAAATGCTAGATAGGCTTTGCTTCAAGGAGCATTTCTTTTCCTTGTCTTTTGCGCAAGTTTCAGAATTAAATCATCGATTTTTTTTTTTAAATTCTATTTTCACTATTATGCACACTTATCGAATCTTTTTTTTTTTTTTTTTATTAAACCCACTTATCCTAAAAAGTAAAATATATATTGTGTGGCTCAATTGAGTATAGTAAAAATTATTTTTTTTCTTGTTACCTTACTGGTGCTTATCTATTTTCTGTCCGGTTTTTCATATTTTAAAGCAAAGTACTATTAGCCGAACTTTCAATCAGTGCTCTTCTTATCCCCTCCTGAAACATTATGTTATAAACTGTGAACAAATTTCCTTCCTCTTTTATTTGCTATGTCGTTTCTCCAAGTTATTTTGTTTCCCAGCGTTTTCATTTTCTCCATCATTGACTTCCGTATGTCAACCAGTGCTCTCTTCCATGTATTTGCTAGGGGATTGACCCTCCTCAATCTTCTGTTTGCTCCATGACTACCCTCCCTTGTCAACGCTATGTAAAGAATTGCTCTTTCTACGCTCATGGACACTGATTTTGGAAGAATTTGCCTGAAAAGGACGCTATTTTGGGGGTCCTTATAGCTACAAACTTACTCCACATAAACTGTCTGATATCTCCTTTTAAAAGAAAAATTATTTTTATTATAACCAAACTGATTGGCTTTCCAAAATCAGTGTGAAAGATTTATTTCAAATTCAGATAACTTTTTCCTCCATTCTCTCCTCCCCAGATTTTTTCTTTTATTTTTGTGTAATTATTTCCTTATTTACTTGATGAACATCAACAAACCTCTTGCTTTTAATTAAAATTTCTTAACTTTGCAAACATGCAGACAACGTTCTCTTAATTTCTGTATTGGTTTCATTATAATATATTCGACTTTATTTAATTACCATGGTGCTAAATTAATTCATCATTTATTGAATACACCTGGTTTAAAATTTGTTTATACACTTGATTACTGTAATTGTTTTGTGAAAGGTTTGTGGGAGCTGTTGTCTACTCTCCAAGGGTTTTCTGTTCTCAAAGATAAAATGACCCAAGGCTGGTAGTACGGTACGGTACGGAATATTTTCCGTATTTCGTACCTCGTTAAAAACAGGTGCCCTAATTTCGTACTGTACCCTCAATTGTTTTTCTGTACCGTACAGTACGAAAAAAGTAACGTACCGTGATTCCGTACTTTTATCATACTATGAGCCATCTCAATCTAAATCGCTAAATCCCCTCTTTATGAAAATTTCAAAGTTAACAGGAGTGAATTAACAAGGGATTGTTATACATGCATGTGTTCATATTCAGTTTTAATAATTATAATAGTGATATAAATAGTGATGATGATGATTATGATGATAGTGTTAACAATAAATGCACTGATATCAATACACATGATAAAATTAGTAATAGCTACTAGTAATGAGTAATTGCAACAGAACTGCTACCACTGATACTACTCATTCTACTACTGCTAATGCCACTGCTATTACTACTAGTAATGAGAATAAATACACAAATTTGTTATATAAGTAATTATCATAAATGATATTTCTATGATTTTGCAGTTGCTAACTTTTCTATTTTCAACTAATATTTACTAATAACGTATATCATGGACTATATCAAAGAACATAGCGACCACCCTCAACTCGGAGCCATTCTCACATAGGGGGCCAAAATACCCTGTTTCACAATAAGCTCAACTCCGCCTCACATAAATCTACGTTAAGCCTTATATGGGCGTCAAGTTTTCACACTTTCATGAATTTTTGCAGGGACTATTGCAATGCATAAAGAAATATGTAAAGACCCAAAATTACGATAGTATAATATATATTTTAGAAATAATACAAAATTTACACAGACAAACCGAAAAAAATTTGATTTTAACATATATCTCTTTGCAAATGAAGTCTTCTCAGGAAAAAATAAGTAATATATAATTACATATTGCATTATAAATATACTTCCTTGTTACACACGCTTTCATTTGAACCTATGTTGACATTTCTTATAGCCAAACTTCATGTTCTGCTGAAATGAATACCAACACTTCTATCCGGTTCAAACTGATAAATCCAAATAATTAAGTGATGGTTCTTTCTCCTGACAATTTCAAAACTAATTTTAAAGGATAAAGTGCCTTGAATATTTTTTATAGAAAATTTAAAGGTATCTGTTCATATATGTAGTCATAAGTTGATATTGATTATTTTTCTTATTTATTTTTCCATTTAATGATTTACGTGTTTATCAGGAAAGTTGCCGACGAGAGTTTTTTCGAATTGGTTGCTGCATATTATCAGGCATATAAACAAATGCTGAATGTAAGCGGACAAGCCACCAATGAAAAGATGATATACAGTGATATCTGGTAAATACTGTATATTTTAAAAATGACAAGGTAAAGACGTTCTCAGGTAATAGACATAGCTTTTAGAAGTTTCAGTCTGATACATATGAAAACATTGAAGAAAAGGAAATTGATCTTAATTATGAAAATTTACTATGCAAGGGAGGCCCAATTTCATAAGTGCTGACCCAAGCACTATTTAGAGACCAATACCTCAGCAGCGTTACACCATCACAGAAACTGAGGAAGCATCAGACAAGGAAAGATGTTAGGAGGAAGCATTTCCGTATGTGTACGATTTTATAAAGTTATTCACTAAGGTCACGTTCTAAAACTTTGTCATCTTATAAATGTGTGTAATGAGAATCTATACAACAATAAAAAATATTTAACAAGCTTGTGACCTAACTAGTCAATCTCAGGTTGAAGATTGAACACTCTTCTGACATGAAACAGAGCATCGATTTCTCATCATCCCAAAATAAAGACACACTGATATTTTGTAAATCTTTAGAATCACTGAAAACAACTCTTCTTTCTGCTTATGGTTTGGAAGATAATGACTGGGTCAAAGAAGTTTTTATTTAGTTTCACACAGAATTACTCAAAGCCTTCAAAGAAACCAAGACACTTATATGGCCAACCAAATCTAGTGACATTCCTTATCCATTAGAGGAAATTCCTGTGTATGTTTTTCAATCTATGTTTACACTAATTTGTGGTGAGAGGGACCCATCAGACCAAGAAAGAATATTAGTACTATCAGTAAATCAAAATATATGTAAAACAGTGGAAGGTGAAAAAGCATATCCTACTATAAATGACACTGCCATCTCTACAAATGTAAATAATTAACTACTCTCCTTAAACAAACTAGGTCATTGTGAGCCCTATACTTATTCTCTTGAATTGCATACTGCCCTAGCAAATCAATGGTTAAAATTTTTTCAGTAATCAGTAACAGTGATGTGGTTAAGGATCACCCTGAAGGAACGGTGTTTCATGACGACTGGGACGTTTTTGATCAGCTGGTGTCTGTTGTTTATGGAGCTGGATCAGTTCACAGCACAGTTGGAATCAGCATGCAAAATTTTGGATTCTGTAAAGATGATGCCTTGAAATCAGTCCCTCGTATGTGCTAACCCATTCCTGATACCCAACTGAAAAAAAAATCAAAGGAGATTCAAAACTCCAGTTTAAGAGTTAGCACCGACACTACCAGAGAAAACGGTCAGAACCATCCCTCATGAAGCCCTCAAACTGCGTTGAGAATTACAGCATCAAAGCTGTAATGGGGGAGACGCGCCATGCCAGTGGGAACGAGGGAGACTAGCTGTACCAGTGGGAACTGGGAGCCTTGCCATGCCAGCAGAAACGGGGAGCAGCGCTGTGCCAGCAGGAATGCAGAAATGCCAGGGAGAGCAGCACTGTACCAGCCAGAATGGGGTAACCAGGCCGTGGCAGCAGGAAGGGGGAGCCGCCCATGACAGTGGGAATGGGGGAACCGCCCTGTCCCCTGCGGGAATGGGAGTGTCAGGGGGAACGGGGAAACCGCCTCATGCCAGGTGGAATAGGGGAGCTGCCTTATCCTATAGGAACGGGGAAGCCGCACTGTGCCAGCAGGAATGGAGGAGATATGAAATAACAGTGGGAACAGGGGAGCCCTGCTGTGCAAGCGGGAACAGGGGAGTACTACCTTGTCAACAGAAACGGGGGAACCCCGTCGTGTCAATGGGAGGAGGGAACCCCGCTGTGCTAGTGGAAACGGGGGAACCCCGCCGTGCACCAGCGGGAACGGGGAGCCCCGCTGTGCCAGCGGGAACAGGGAAACCCACTGTGCCAGTGGGAACAGGGAGCCCTGCCATCGTAGCGGGAGCAGGGCAGCCCTGCCGTCCAAGCGGAAATGGCGGAGCCCTGCCGTGCCAGCGGGAACGGATGTGTCCCTTGTCAGTGAAACAGAGGAGCCTCCAATGCCAGCGGAAACGGGGGAACCCAGCCGTGCTAGTAGGAACAGGGCAGCCACCACGTGCCAGTGGGAGCGGGGGAGAGACCCCGGGCCAGCAGAACGGGGTATCCACCCCGTGCCAGCAGAACGGGGGAACCGCCCTGTGCAAGCGGGAACGGGGGAATCCACCCCGTGCAAGTGGGAACAGGGAGCCGTTTTGTGTCAGCGGATAAAGGGGAGCCTCCCAGTGCCAGCGGAAAGAGAGGACCCGCCATTGCCAGCGGGAACGGGGGACGTGCCGTGGCAGTGGGAATGGGGGAACCCCACCAGGCCAGCGTGAATGGGGGAGCCCCGCAGTGCCAGCGGGAACGGGGGAGTCCAGCTATGCCAGTGGGATTGGGGAACCCAGCCATTCCAGCGGGAATAGTAAGCCCCACCGTGCCAGCGGGAACAATGGAGCCCCCATATCAGCGTTAACGGGCCTCCTCCCGTGTTAGCGGGAATTATGGAGCCCTGCCAGGCCAGTGGGAACGGAGACCCCCCTTCCCCCCCAGTGCCAGTGGGAATGGGGAACCACCCCGTGCCTGGGGGATCTGGGGAGCCACTCTGTGTTAACAGAAACGGAGGATCTGCACTGTCCCAGCAGGAACGGGGTGACGCGCCGTGCCAAAGTGAACGGGGGAACTCCGCCGTCTCAACGGGCACAGGGATCTCTGCCATGCCAACGGGAACGGAGGAGCCCCATCATGCCAACGGGAACGCGGGAGCCACGCTGCGACAGGGGGAACTTGGGAGCCCCATCGAACCAGCGGGATCATGGGAGCACCACCGTGCCAGCGGGAACAGGGGAGTCCTCGCCGTGTTAGCGGGAACGGTGGATCCACACCGTGCCAACGGGAACGTATGAGACCTGCCATGCTAGAGGAGCGGGGGAGCCACGGCGTGCCAGTGGATACTGGAGAGCCCTACTGTTTCTGTGGAAACATGGAAGCCCTGCCATTCCAGCAGGAATGGGAGAGCCTAACCGTGCCAGCGGGAACAGGTTGTCAGCCACTAGTCCAGCGGGCAGGGGGTGGGGGACACTGCCATGCCAGTGTGAGCTGGGGGAAGCCCAATGTGTCGGCAGGAGCGAGGTGGTTGCCGCCCAGCGGGAGCGGGGTGGAACCCCGCCTGCCCTATGGGATGGGAAAAGATCCGCCGGCCCAGCAAGAAGGGAAAATCCCTGCCGGGCTAGCGGGAAGCGTGGAGTCCCTCCGTCCCAACAATATAAAGTTCCTTTATGTAGCTTATTTTTAATTAAGTGCACATGAAGGCCTTCTGGAAATCCCCAACAGGCTCCAGGATCCAAAACAGACT
>NC_090739.1:48260641-48275641 GCF_036898095.1 Palaemon carinicauda
GCTGATTCTCATCTTAATTTGTTGGACAGAAACTTACGGTCTATTAAATTTCTTATTCCTGATCTAGATATTAATCTTTGGCACCGTCGTTCAATTAGTTCATTATGCATGTTGCATAAGATTTTTCATAACTCTGACCATCCTTTACATTCATATCTCCCTGGGCAATTCTATCCTGTTCGTAATACTAAGCAGGCAGTTAATTCTAATAGCCAGGCCTTCTCCATCATGAGGTTCAATACTACACAGTATTCTAGAAGTTTTATTCCAGCTGTTACCAAGTTGTGGAATGATCTTCCTAATCGGGTAGTTGAATCTGTAGAACTTCAAAAGTTCGAAGTTGAAGCAAATGTTTTTAAGTTGACCAGGCTAACATGAGTCTTTTTATTGTTTATATATGACACATCTGTTTTTGACGTTGTTAATAGTTTATATAGGCCATATCTGTTTTGATGCTGCTACTGTTCTTAGAATGATATATTATTAATTTATTCTCATCATTTATTTATTTCCTTATTTCCTTTCCTCATTGGGTTATTTTTCCCGGTTGGAGCCCTTGGGCTTATAGCATCTTGCTTTTCCAACTAGGGTTGTAGCTTGGGTAGTAATAATAATAATAATAATAATAATAATAATAATAATAATAATAATAATAATAATAATAATAATATGGACCTCAAACAATTCAAGAATGTTTGAGGTACAGTCAAGGAGCATCATCCGGAGTAGGACAAGATTACATAATTACTACATTGATCTCCGTGTTTTCATGAAAAACTTCCCTCTGATATGGAATGCGCCAGAAAAAAAAAGAAAAAAAAAAAGAAAAAAGGCTTATCATACTGATTTGTACTTGTCACACCCGTGAAACGGGTGTTACGAACAATATAGCAATTCAGCAATTGAAATCTCGCAGTCTCGGACATGATTTGCTAAACGCATTGAGTAAAGGCCAATCACAAAAAGGAAACTTCATGAATGACTGCTTTGTGAAAAAAATGTACCTTTATTCGAACTCATCAAGAGAAACAAGTTCAAAACAATGTCGTCCAGAGCTGTTCCACAAAGGACTGTCACAACAAAGAAAGATATCCTTTACAAGTCTAACAAGTGCGTTAATTTTCAAAGTTTTAATTAAAACACAGCAACACGAAAGGTATGTTAGCATTAGTGACCTTATGTCCTATGCCCTGTCTCCAACTCCATATTCCATAGCAGCAGTTGATGGATATTTTATAAAAGCAAACAGAGTTTGAGGAATGAATTAAATGATCAAAGATATGAAAATGAAAAGCTTCTTCCATCAAATGAATGTGCTTTAATTTAGGATGGGAATTCCTCCTTTTAAATGAAAGAGGTACCCTTGCAATGCAAACTATATCAGAACGTATTTTCCATAATATATATATATATATATATATATATATATATATTTATATATATATATATACATATATATATATATATATATATATATATATATTTATATATATATATATATATATATATATATATATATATATACATATATATATATATATATATATATATATATATATATATATATATATATATATATATATATATATATATATATATATATACCTACTGCGGCTAAGAAAGTATTTAGTACAGGCACATATGCTGACAAATTCATCTCTCCCAAATCGGCCGACGAAGGTTCATAATTGATGAGATGAACTGAATATTCACCGTCCCATAGTCTGGAAAACATTTCTCACAAATAATGACAACAAGAAATCTGTCATCAGTCTGCTACATTGCCACTGGGGCTCTGATGATTAGACAAAAAGTATCATTAAAAAACCTACGATCTTCACTGAGGGAGGCCAAGCCTAAATACTGACAGTAGCTGAGGGAAAGGGTTTCAAACAGTAGTATCCTGAAGCATATTTCAGCCATGAAGAAACTGATGCCAGGCTTATAATCTATATCAATTACATACAGACCAAACTACCCCCCACCAAGACGGCGAGAATTAGGGCAAAAGACAAAATTATTTTTTCATTCTTCTCTATTATGCACAATCTCCATTCTCCTAAATATGGGAGAACGACTCATCAACATTAACTAGTTAGTAGAAAATTATTCTCAAGACCACGTTACGCATCTTCTGTCTCTTCATGCCTTCACTGGTTAAGATTTTACTTGAGCATTCAAAGGCAGGGGGAAGATACGATTAATCAAACTCTTGAGCCAAAATTCGTAGTACATTGATATTTTTGCTGAAGTAGGGAAGTAATGGGTTCTTGATGACGTGAATGTTATGAGATGAATTGAAGAATTCACATGCCATTTGTATGGTTTTGGTTACAGAACAAAGAAAGTTAATGAAGCCGGAGAAACAAACGCGAAGAAAATCAGGGGATCAACCATAGTTCAAGTATACGGCCAGCAGTCACTTTTGATCTTTGTAAAGTTTACCCCATGCAAAAGAGTTCTTGTGCTGCATGTGAAGAGAGTTAATTACCAAGTCGGGATCTGGAATAGAGCTCATGAACAATATCCGAAATTACCATTTCCTTGGGAGTTTGGTTTTCAATTAAATTCTGACAGAAATAAACTTCAACCGTTATGGTTTGAGGAAGACATCATCTCCAAAGATATCATGAGTGTATTAGTAGATGAGGAAGGAGACGAAGCAAAGTGTGATGATTTCAATATAGGTGATCATGATAATTATGAATTTGATGATGACGAGGATGATTATGAATCAGACAGTGATCAATCATGTACTATTGACATGAATATTTTTATTTCAAAAAAACCTACAACTCTTAGTTTTACAAACAAAAATTTTTATAATTTTTTTTATTTTGTAATAAAATCAGCCATTCACTTATGCTTACATATAATACTTTAGCTTAGTGTGACTAAAATTAGCTTAAAACGAGTGCATTTGATTCAGACAGTATGCAAGTAGACCAAGTCATGAATAGTGAACTGTGGGCATTTATTAGTTCCTATTTTCACAAGTTTGTGAAAACGTGTGCATTCTTTACCACCCTGTGTTCTGTATGCTACCTACAACTGCGAATATAGACTCAAAAGAAAGCTTATATAATATAGAAGTTTGTTTGAAGCATTTACCCATAGATTGGTTATTTTTTTTCCTGAGAGGACTTCGTTTCCAAAGAAAAATGTGTTAAAAACCTGATTTTTTTCGGTTTGTCTGTGTACATTTTGTATTATTTTCAAAATATATATTATACTTTTATAATGTTTGCGCTTTACATATGTTTCTTGATATATTAAAATAGTCTCTGCAAAATTTCATGAATGTGTGAATATTTTTGACAGGACATATAAGGCTTAATGTAGATTTATGGGAGGCGGAGTTGGGGGTTTTGACCCCCTATGAAAGAACGGCCCCGAGTTGAGGGTAGTCGCTATGTTCTTGACATAGCCCAAGACAGGTTATCAGGAAATGTGAGCAGAAAATATCCTAAAGGGTGGTCCTGGGACCCGGCCTAATATTTCGCATGAAATCTTACTCAAATTATTTCCCAGTATCATGATCCTTTGCATACAAATTGTTCAAACCATGTTCCCTTTTCTCAAGGATCTCAGTAAGATAAAATATCGAAGATAATAAGCATCAGTGAAACTTAAACCAATACCTGACATTACCAAGTGATTAATAACTGAAAAAGAATTCTTCAGAATATTCATAATGGCAGTCAGTATATGGAAAATACCTTTCATTAGCGTCAAATCAAACATATCAGTTTAGAATTACTGAATATTTCCTGTCATAAAAATAAGGGCATCTATTATATCATCCTTCATACCTAGTTTCAATTAATTTAGACCAGTGGTTCTTAAACTTTTTTGCCTTGCGCCCCCCTTTTGCATTAAGCATAGATCCCATGCCCCCTTCCCTACCCTTGAAATTTTTGCCAAAGTAGAAAGTATTATTTTAATAAGATAAACATTGTTCATAGAAAATGGGTAAAATGAATATATTATGATGAAACCAAATTTTATCATAATCATTTTTCAAAGTGTTTTAGCATTATACAGATTACAGTTATTACATTGATAGAAAAAACTGGAAAAAATACAAATTACTGCAAAAATAAACATAATTTTTACTCTTAATACAATCATTCATGGATCATGACCACATCAAAAAATATTACACATCCTCCTTAGTAATTGATTTATCCATATATATGTAGTATTGTAAAACAAAAGCCATCATAATTACTACATTTTTATTTTCATTGTTACTATTTTAGCTACTTGCGCCCCCCTTGAAAGCTCCTGGCGCCCCCCTAGGAGGGCGCGCCCCCCAGTTTAAGAATCACTGATTTAGACGGTACCTCAACGCGGAGAATGTGCAGTAAATGATGTAACTGTCATGCTTATAATATCTCGTGTGACTATTCCTGTTTACATACCTGGTTATAGAAAGAGAAAGAGATATATTTTCTTAATGTGTAATATCTGTTTGATCACCTACATGCATATGCGTGCACGTAAATCTGTTAATGAGTGAGTGTGTTTGTGGAAATAAGAGATAGAAAAATTATCTTTGGAAATTACAACCTTAAGCATATACATATTAATAGCAATAAAAACCAACATAAACAAGATTTGCCTACTTAAAAATATCTCCTTAGTCTTATGGGTGGATAACAAACCAAAATAAAGGTGGCTGATTCGGTAAAAATCAACTGTGAAATACTAATAGGACGGAAGGATTTAGCGATCAGACTAAGTAACAGCCTTAGTAAATGTCATATCACAGATATTCAATAAAAAGTGCAATGTTCTGTTTGCTAGTTTTATGTTCTCGTATGCCACAATAAATGTTCACCACTTATGCCAACATGGATCTATGGGTGAATTCAGGACACGAAATTCTAAATATGCATGGTATATATATATATATATATATATATATAATATATATACATATATATGTATATATATATATATATACATATATATATATATATATATATATATATATATATATATATATATATATATATAAAACCCTTTGTGAGTGGTGATACCTTAACGTGGTTGAAAGTTTTATATATCACCATGATCAGCAAACTTGTATTAGTCAGGGCCACACATACTAGGTTGGGTTTGCTGTGAGCATCTAACAAAAGTCTCTCACAATCACCAATTCGCAATTGGCTAACGTGGTGTTGAAAACTGGCCAAACCTAGATATGAACAAGGACATGCCTGAGGCCTTTGTCCTTCAGTGGACTAGAAATGCCTGAAGTTATTGTTATTGTTGTGTGTATATATATATATATATATATATATATATATATATATATATATACATATATATATATATATATATATATATATATATATATATATATATATGTATGTGTATATATATATATATATATATATATATATATATATATATATACATATATATATATATATATATATATATTGTTAATGGTATATGTTTGCAGTGTGATACCTCAAAAATTAAACGCAGACATATCAATTATGTAATTCCAGACATACGCACACATACAGTATATGCCTGATGGAAATGCCAAGTACCCTAATGATCTACTCGTGACGTCACCGAAGCGGCCAAATATGAAATAGTAATTGCTTAATGATATAGCTAAGCCTAAGGTACAGTACGGTACGGAATTTCGCCAATTTTTCCGTACCTTAATCGTACCGTACTGTACTTTGGCAAGATTACCGTACCGTAATTCCGTACCGTACCATTACACCAAATATCAATCGTACCGTACCGTACTTCGTCCCATACCGTAATGCCTTGAAAACGCGACACTTAAATTTATATTAGTTTAAACTAATTAATCTCGTTAAAAATTAATCGACTGAAGTCCTAAGGTTTCCTAATCCATTGTGGTGAAGCGTGGTTAAATCTGTTCAGAAATTCAAACATTTTCATCAGATCAATTTAAATCTGTTGTCATATTTTCATGTCAAAAGAGGAAATTTCTCCAGTGTCTTCGTCTTCGTAAAAAAGTAGAGGAAGATTCTATAACATGAAGATTTTACTATGTAAATCAAAAAATTTAAAGGAACTAATGTTATTAGATTTTGTGCTTTGTTATGATAACGGAGCTCATAAATATCCAAATACTGGTGAAACTTCTTGAAAGATCAAGGCAGAAGTCAAGAAAAAAATAGAGTTAAAAAAGAAAGGCCAACTCCACGGAGGCGTATCCTCAAGTTTTTCATATTTGTGCCCAAAATAACATGCATCGAGAGGTTTGCCTGCCACCTCTGAAGTCTAATATATAAAGAGGATTAAAAACTATGCAGTTTATACATTACGTATATCATTTTTGTGCGTCGTTGATTCCGGCTTGCTGGTTTAGTCGTATGGATGTTGCCTTACACTCTCCTATGATGAAGTCAGTCTCGCTGCTATGATGGATTTATTTACCTCCACAAATCTGTCATCACATGCCTAATGCTGCCTATATCAAGAGGCTTGAATTTAGCCTCTGAACTGCAAAATCCCCATTGGGCAGTGTAGTTCCCCCAGCTAACTTTATTCTTGATCTGGTAACAGTTATCATGGAATGAGTTAGCTTCTTCACTTCCTTCCAAAATATCAACGACTTCCACTGATATATATGTGGCATTTGGTCCTTATTTATACAATTTCCACTAAATGTTCATGTGTATCTGGTCCCCCATAATCCAAGGCAACATATTTCAAGCCCCACAACATTCGGTATCCAGAAATATAAAGCAAAAAAAAAAAAAAAAAAAATAAATAAATAAATAAATAAATAAAAAAAAATAAATCTACAATTAGTATGTTCCTTTTAAATATATAAGAGGTTTTTATACATTAGCTTATTCCTTTCATCATGGCTGCACCTGTTGAACAATGGAATTATACTTCAATAGAAAGTCCATTCCTGCCAAGAAGCTCAAGGATAAAAATTCAAATACCTGTAGAAATGCTGAAGTGATCAAAGAAATTCTATTAAACTAGGACTTTATTTTCCACTACGTCAGGGGATCACAGTAGCTCAACAACTGCCATCGTATGCCCAACAGGTTAAAGAGGTTTGCCTGTCCCCTCTCAAGATTAATGCATAATTAGTATTGTAAACTACACTCGTTCTCAATTTTCTTTGATGTTATCATGTCAATTAAAGATATCAATTAAGCAAACTATGGTTCTCAGTTCTGTTTCCACTTCGGGACGGCCGCACTGAATATTCATCCTTCCTTACTACATGTATATATATATATATATATATATATATATATATATATATATATATATATATACATATATATATATATACACACACATATATATATATATATATATATATATATATATATATATATATATATATGATTCATGATAGCTCTAGGGCCCTATTTGCAATTTGTGCTGATTGATGTTATTCCAGATATATATATATATATATATATATATATATATATATATATATATATATATATATATATATATATATATATATATATATATATATATATATATATATATATATATATATATCAATATATATATATATATATATATATATATATATATATATATATATATACATATATTTATATATTTAATGATAGCTCAGAGACCATATTTGTAATTGTGCTGATTGATGTGATTCCAGATTCCATTCTCGTCTGATATATTCCTCTATAGCAGTAAACTGCTATTCCGTGGATATCATATCTCAGTTGTACAGTAATTTGCTGATGATATCTGTGACCAATTTTGATCCTGAGCTCTCGGTCACAAGCCTATCCAGCTGTGAGTTCATACTTAAGTGTATATCTGTACACACATATACAGTAGGAACACAAGTTATACACTTGATTAATTTTCAATATCCTAACCGAGTTGTTTAAAATTTTCACTTCGAAATCGGAGCATCTGGCTCTGCTAATCTGTTAAAAACGTTATGTATATATTTTAATATATACATAACGTTTTTAACATTATTTGAGTATGTATAAAGATGTATTATTAAATAAAGAACCTTAAGATAACGAGATATCCTAAGAAAGCTATAAAAGTATTTTACTTGCATTTCAATAAAGATTTTCATTTAAAATCGTTTTGTACTCTAAATGTGTGTATATTTTCATGTAACAACCTTGCCTTAAGGTAGAGTTTCAAACAGTTTATTTTGATTAGGGATTCCTGCTAAAGTTAATTTTCATATAGCAGTATGTAAGCACAGGTTGTAATAAGATTATATATTTTCATATTCCTGTTAAAGCATTACTCGTGTATATCTCTAATTTATTGATTTTAAACTGTTTAATTTATTGCGTTTCAGTTTATCAAGTAAAGTATTCAGGAATGAAATTGTGGAATTCTTCTGTCTTTTCTTCCAAAACTTAGTTTGCTTTACTATTATGGCCCGGGACGGTAAACATTGTACCAGAACCTTTCAGAATATTCAATGGAAAATATTACGTATTTTCACAGCTCCTCTTCAATTTTAACCAATTTTACTCCATGTAACAAACTTCTATATTTTTTATTTAACTTGTGATTAATCTATCATTACATTGATGATTGTATAGCCATGTTACTCCACATTTAGAATGATACTAGCTTATTACACCTTGTTTTAATGTATTTCTTAATTAAAAAACTAGTCAGTGAGCTCCCATGTTCTACTTGAAATTCTTTTCCTTTTAAGTCACGTTACTTCTCATCTTTATTTAAATATACTTCAGTTAGCTATTTTCCTTTCGTTATCCTTGAAATATTTCATATAGAAATCAGCATATTATCTACCTGGTAGTTGGTTAAGTACCAAGGACAATAACAGAGTAAATACTTGAACTGTTCAACTCATTGTTGAAAGTTATGCTCATTTTATATATATATATATATATATATATATATATATATATATATATATATATATATATATATATATATATATATATATATATATATAAAATTATTCCTGTTTTCCCTTACTTTGAAACTGGACTGTATGGTAACATTAGGTTACTTGTCATTTTGTCTTTAACATCGAAGAAAAATTGAAAGCAAAACGCTCAACTTTAGACAAAGATATTATTTCATTATAGTAAACTCACTTCGTTGTCAGATGTAATTGTTTTATAGTTCATAGGTATCTGAGCATGTTATTAATGTAATGATCTGATTTTATGTTGAAAATTGGTGTCACATCGTAACTAACAAATGATCTGGTCGTTTTGAGAAAAAAAGGAAGTCAATCGGTGTTAACGATACATTTTAACATTGAAAATATTGTAATAAGTTTGGTCTGATAGCTCTTAGCAGTTGGGTAAACATTGTTACGAATGGCTTTCGTTCTTGAAAATTGCCTTTTCAAATAAAATCTTTATCTCCTCTTTGCTCATAAGAATTAGACTGCTAATTTATAATATATAGTCATGCAACGGGTTTTGATACTAGGTACTTTTACTCGTCAACGAAATGAATTTTTTTTATGTATTTAATTATTTGTTTATCGGTTTCGCAACGACGTCTTGATACTGCGTGAATTAGGCCTAATAGAATGGAAACGGGAGGCATCATGCGGTGAATGAAAAGAGACTTATTGGAGGACAACTTTATTTGAGTTTTTTTTTAACAACCTTCGTCATCCTTTAAACGCCTTAAGGTTTAAAGGTCACTCATGAATGGGAGAGGTAAGGGACAGTGGCAATGCCCTAGAGGATGAACATATACTCATGTGATCAGTGCCCAAACCCGTATTCAACGAAGCTAGGACCAGGGAAGGCCAAGCAGTGGCTGCTGATGACTTAATAGGTAGTCCTATAGGCTCACCCTAAACGCCCAATCCTTAGTTCACAACTATGGTGAGTTTGCAGACTGCAAGAAACTATTGAGTTTGAGCGGGACTTGATTTCCCAGCCTGCAGAACGCCAGGCAGGGCCGTTTCCAGTTGGGCACCACATCCGTGAAAGGTCAAATTTGATCACTTGATATTAGAGAGACAGTTCCCTTAAATATTTTTAGAAAAAAGGACATAGATGGTAAAATAAGAAAGAAGTATCTTCATTAGCTAACAGTTAATGGATGCATCCCTGCAGGGAGGTAGTGTCGTTAGTGCATTACACGCTGTGCAGTGAATGTATTACTTCAGGGTCTTTGCAGTGTTCCTTCGGCTCCTAGTTGCGCTTACTCTACATCCTTTTACTTTACCTGTTATCACTTCCTTTCTTCCATCTTGCTGTCCAACTTTTTTTAACATTTACTTCACAAAATAAGTGAAAGGCTTCCCCCAGTTGCACTTAGGTACTGAATGGCCTAACAGGTCCCAGCCAAATTCCTAAATTCAATCCAATCCAGTCCAACATTATATTATTTCAAGGATTTTGTTTAGTATTTTCGTACCATTTTAAGGGCTACATTTCTTATTGTGTACAAAAAACGTGTTCATTTTTTATTACAAAAACATATAATAATGTTTATATCATTGTTTCAAAATAATAGGTAACCCCTATTAATCCTTGTTCATAAGGGTTTTAAGTCATTGACGAAGAGCTCTTCTGATTGTGTTCAACCGTGAGCAAAAAAAAAAAAAAAAAAAAAAAAACAGCAGCTTAATCTCGACCGGTTTGGGCCGATTAATTAGATATCCATCGAAGAGAATTTTCTCCTGGGAGAAGAAGCAAGAGAATCGGTTGTTGTTCCATTAAATATTATATTCTTGTGTTATTATGATTCCAGTTCTGATGTAAATAAACTAGGGAATTTTAAATCCCTGGAAAGTCCTCCAATGAGAGGGTGAATGAATTTGACTGTGGAATAGTCTTTGTCATTTACTTGATAAATCCGATGATTGAATGTTGAAGAAACATTGAAGAAAAAATCTACGAGAGATATTTGATATAACCGATTTTCTGTAAAAGTTTATCATTTATTTTCTTAAAAAACTTATGTTGCATATCTGATAGTGGTTGAAATTTTGTTTTAATTACTATGTATCATTACTTTGGTATTTATAACTCTTATTGCTATTAGAATTCTAAATAAATATTCATTTTTTTTTCATTTTCTATTTTTTCCCTAATAGGACTTTTATTCTAGCCTTATTTGAATATTTATTTGTTTTATGTAGCCTAAAGACAAAGTTAATGAACTATATGGGGATAGTCATTCCTTTTCAAATAATTGTCAAAATCAGACATATTTCATAGGTTTTCCTGTTAAGAAAGCACGTCAACATTTATCTTTTTTGGGATTTTTTTTTCAACTCTTGGTAAAGGATTACAGCATTCAGTTTTCCAGCTACTCAAGGGCTAGGTGTTACCGAGTTACGTAACAATAAATTGGTATATGTTTATTAAGTTTTATAAGTAGAGATTTATGGTAAAGATAACTATTCACAATCCAAACATATCGTGAGTTACACTTTTCATCTTGCAAATTAATGATACACGAGCATATTCGCATCAAAAACGGAACAGATAAACTAGAAAGCTGTATCTATCGTCCCTGGGATATATTGCTTATATGTTTAATTTGCATAATCTTCAGAATTACATAAAGATTATCTGTTTTATATACAAATTGTGAAATTTTTGATCAGCTGATGGACGATGCTCATTGTAAGTAAAGCTCCAGAGGTTTCTTGTGCATCAACATCAAAAGCTGAAGTTATTTTTTCCTGGTTGTTAAATTACATATACAGTAATGCCCATAGTCGATAGAATTATAGTGGAAAGTATTCCACAGTATTTATTTAGTATTACTGGTTAGTAGTAATTTTCTCTCTCGCTCTCATTTGTACTTAAGGATGTTTGAAAGGATTTTATTGTAAGTTGCAGGTCACTTATGCTAGTACAGCAGTTTACTAAAATCATTGTCCATTTTACAGTACAAGGACGGGATTTGGTAGACTGGTGCTTCTTGATTTAGAGAACAAAGCAAAATTAAAAGGTGCTTACAAAAGATGTGAGTTATCGAGATGGCCACAAAATCAAATATGGTTGCCACTTGATAGCATGAATTGACACATAATTCAAAGGTTGTATGGTTTTCGATACATTTTTAATCCTTTGTACTTATTTTATACTGTATTGAAAAAGAGAATTACCAAGATAGCTGCCATGCTAAAATGGGCTGCTGTCATTACGGCTTGAGCTTATTAACTAGTAAATGGACATTTAAGCTTAATATTTATTTTTTGAGGAGTCTGAGCCAAAAATTAACGACATTACCAATACGTGATCATTATTTAATGTTATTCAAAGAGGACTCTAATCCTAGAATAGCCTATATATAACAAATGGATCCTTTTATGGAAAAGTATAGACTGATGAAAACAATATTAGAATCTATCTATCATGAATGAGGTTAATTAATCAAGAAGCTATGGTTTTACACACACACACACACACACACACACACACACACATATATATATATATATATATATATATATATATATATATATATATATATATATATATATATATATATGTATATATACTGTATATATATAAATGTGTATATATATATATATATATATATATATATATATATATATATATATATAAATGAATATATACACACACATGCTTATGAACAGAACAATTCCCAAGTTGAACATGATGGTGGTACTATCGATATAACCGAAATCCTTGAAGCATTAAGAAGAAGATTGACAGTGGTTGGACCTAATATAGCTAGAGTTTCTGAAGAGTTGGAAACGTCTCTGTAGTACAGTTTCTCCATCTTATCAATCAGTTGACATCATGAGGATTCACCAGGAATCCAATCAGCCTTTGTTTCTGTTACTATGAAATTCACTTACAGTATTAGAAAGAAAAGCAACCCTTTCAAAGACAAGACACCAAACCTGTGGTTTTTCAGACTTGAAATATTTTACATTCTTCAATTACTGGCCAATTTGAACAAGAGGAGACAGGGCATTGAAATGCATTGGTGAATGATAGATTAACCAACAGGATCAGAGTAATATTTGATCCCAACAAAAGCAACAACTTTGATAATCATTAAGATCAGCAAGACATCCGTTAGCGGCGGCTAGCCTCTCATCAGCACCACAGGAAATTCATAAGTTTGACTTTGTTGAACTTGAAAATTTTGTTGCACTTCTTTATGACACGATCACTGACATTAGATCAGTCAATCATGCTAGGCGATATTTAGGCACGCAGAAAGGACGAAAAATTGAAAACAAAATCCACCTACACAGCCTGCACTTACTCAGTATATCAAGAGGGAAGTATAATAACAAGACCACATCTGCATGATCTGGGGCCAGGCACTAATTGCTCACCCAGAAGTCAGTCATTGAGGCTGAACCAAAGATGAAACACTTGCATGTATGTGGAGTTCTCTTTGTTAAAATGTGGCTGCTATGTTGTGATTGCATGGCCGTAGCAAATTTCCTAGAGTTCCCTTGAAATTCACAGATCTCTGCAAATTTGCAAGAGATGCACTAATTACATCCGCTAAAGAAGTTGGAAGGAGGTTATTTTTCTATCCCCGGTTTGTGTGTTTGTGTTTGTGTTTTTTTGTGAACACGTTCCTGACCACAATTTTATCGTAATGAAACTGGCAGGGCTTAACTGTTATGTAAAAAACTGGAAATGATAAAATTTTGGAAGGTCAAAGGTCAAGGTGACGGTCATACAAAATGTCCAATGCACATAATCAGCAATAAGTTTGGACAACGTTGTCACAGACTTCAAACTTGCTTCATATTTGAGTGTATGAAAATCCACGCCAATTAATACATGTCAAGGTCAAAGTTCAAGGTCGAGCAGATCTGAAGTTGACTGACATGTATGTTTAAGAGTTGCAAAAATTACTTACAATTGAATGCATATTTCTTTAAGATATTTATTGACATGTGTTTGTTATTTTTCTTTTAATATACTGTTGATCCATAAAACACTTTTAAGTCATCATTGTGGCAATACCTAATTTCATTGAATTCTTTCTAAGCAGCAAATGAAGACAATCCCTAAAATTATGTTGTATTCAAATACCATATTTCATTTATTAGCCATATAGAAATTTAAATTTTAGTGAAACTTTTAGTGAAGTTTGACAGCATAATACTTGTTGATATGAAAAAAATTTCATCACTGATTCCATAGGTTATCCTCCAAAAGATTATATTAAAAAGAAAATTTACATGGTGCTATATTTGTCCGACATTTATAATGGAAATATGTTTATACCCAAATGGCTCCTAGCCGATATTTAATTCATATAGCATACAGAATCACTGTGTCTGGATTTAAGCTTGTACTAAAAATTCTCCAATAGGGCCATTATTTGTGGTCACCCGCCGAACTATACAGATCAAGAAAGTAAATGCAACTCACTAATTATTTTTAGGTATGTGATATATCTATCGTATGTGTTGTAATAATTAACTTATTTTCTTAAAACTGGAAAAAGAAAATTATATTTGACAACGTCATACTTGATTAACCTATCACTTACCTGAGAAAGCAAGTTATTTAGATGCTGGGAATGCTGATTAACGCGCTCTAATTGTGCTCTACTTAGTCTTTAATCTCACAGTGAATATATGGTACCATTAAGTCTTTACATTTTTGCTAGAGTCTTATCTTAGTAATGGGATACATAGTATATCCACGCTGGATAGCTTAATTTCAGAGTTTTTCACATTATCAACTTGCAAAAATTTCCAAAAGCATATTTTCAGTTTCTTTGTGCTGACTATTCCTTTGATTTTCTTACTAGGGAAAGAGGAACAAAAGTCATTCACTCAGTAAGGAAATTAAGTTATTTGCATAGGTATGATCCAGTGAATCGATTTTAAGAATTTTGCTAACGTCGGACAAAGCGTCGTATGGCGTCAGGATAAGGCCCCTGGTACCGCCGTTGCAAAACTCGCCAAATTTTCTGTGCCTCGTTATAATTTTGAATCGACGGCGTGGATGGAAAATCGTGTATATAGGAAGGTAAGTTAAACGGGCAGAGCATGAGCCCTAT